>NC_133501.1:1775162-2038357 GCF_025370935.1 Choristoneura fumiferana
ACACTTTCGCTAGCATCGGTGGCGATCCGCAAATGGTTAGGACACGAAGCGGTTAGTTCTAGCACCGTTATCGTTGCGTGTTGGAAATCGTGTTATTATATAAAACGGTTGGCAAATGATACGCGCAACTGCTTTATTTATCTTTTGAACATGTCAGAGTAGGGTCATTTAGGTCTAAATTTCAGCTTCTATGCTGTTTTTTTCTCGAGCATTTCTTAAACAGATTGCTATTTTTATTTAAGTCTACTGATTTAACAAAAAACCTGTTAGGTAGGGTGAATGAACAGCCAGCCTAACATGATCTCTCAAGATGTCCTAATTTATTTGTATGCAGATTATTTTTTTATTACCAAAATTCGTTTGAGGTAACAAAAAGTGCAATTATATTTTTCAAATCAGATGTCATCACATAGTTACGGAAGTTTCTATTACACGAAACGCTTAAGTGAAGACAGTCGTTTTCCAACTCTTGACAATGCCAATCAAAATGGTATGACGGAACGTTGTAACACAACTATAATGGATAGAATAAAAGATGAAGGACTGTTAATACGAGTATGTAGGATAACCGATACTATACATTTATCTAAATCAAAATTTAATAATGGTTATTAAATCGTGAATTACCGTAAGATTTAGGCTGCATCTCACTTTTCGGTCGATGACTACGTAAACCCGTGTTACCTATTGCGTCGTTAGTAATTGTTATACTGATAGTGCAACGACTTATCCTATTAACAGCGGATAATAAATAAGGTCAAAATAAACGTCACGGTAGAATTCGGTTTCTTGGCGCAATTGCAATGTACACAAGTGATTTTAATTTAATGTCATATATAAATGAAACGAAATCAAACTTAAGATCGCATTCCCAATTTAAACTTAAAAATCATTTTTACTGCCCTTCTAGTCAATTAGTTTGACCCTAAGAGAGATGTAGAGCAGGGATACTAACCGGTCGATAGCAATTTATTAATGAAAATATGACAGAAAGAAGTTAATTCGAAATTAAATATAAAAATGGCCCAAAAGGCCGGCAGCGTTTCTTTGTTGAATAGCTAAGCTAAGATAGCTGCCGGCCCTTTGGTCTCCAGTTGTGTCCTCCAGGTGTTTTTGCAAATCTTTTATAAATCTATGTGAGTCAGAGCTCAGAGCCCCGTATAAAACAAGACTTTTTCTGAACGCTAACTGCAAAATAGAAGCACAGTACAATAACCTTTTACTTAACTCCAACCTATGATGTCGTCTACGTATCGCGCCATGGCGCAAACGCCAGTTAATCGTTAGTTACGTACGTTTAGTTCATCGACTTTAGAGAATAACAAACACGGGTCAACGGTTCACGTATTAACTTGAATGCAGTCTTTGTAAACGTTCAACACTGAACAGTTGTGTGAGAAAGTCCAGACTTATGAATTGCATCTTGAAGCTAGGAAATATAAATCTGTCTGAATTTTACACTTCCACTGAACGTTGATATACCTAGTTAAGATGTTTAGACTTTGGTTTTATTTTTAATTTACTTTTTGTTAGCCCAATATACCCTCTGTTTTTCCGAAAAGGGCATATGCATAAAACGCATTTTCCTCACCATGAAAAGGGTACTTCAGCTTATTTTTTTATAGCATTACCGTTGACTGACTTTGACAAAGTTTCAATTTGTCATTTAAGTTCACTTGTAATGTTGCTAATGCGACAGCACAGTAGACCTTGTCACACTACACCGTGTTGCTAAGTACAAGATAGGTAAGACGACCTTCCTCATGTTGCACGATTGCATTTGCTATCTTGAAGACTATTGAATGTCAAGACAATTAGGGAGCTAGTAATCCACATAGCAACACTAACGTTTGACCGAAGGAGGGTTCATCATCATCCCAGCCTATATACGTCCCACTGCTGGGCACAGGCCTCCACTCGGAATGAGAGGGCTTATTACGCATTTATTTTTATTGTGTTGGCTATCAGCGAGCTTTCTGAGATGTCAAAGCCTACATCACTGTCATTCAAGCCATAAAGACTTGACGCCACAAACTGAGGCCTAGGATTCGATTTGTAGCATTCGAACATGGCGGATGTAGACAATATCTAATTTTTCTATTTCTGTTTCGTTGGCTAGTTGAAGTATAGTTTCGATAGTGTTTTATGCGGCGATTAACCTTAACAGTGAACAGTGATCACAAAATTCTATATTGCTCTCGTGTCTGACATTTTTTTAATTCGCAAGTTGTCTCCACGTGGTACTATCAAGTTGCAAAAACTACAATCACCCCCTCAAAGAGAGTACTTTGACACTGGCAGGCGCGGCGCACTCCGCGATATAGGTGCGATTCTGTAAGTATCAAAACACCCCACGCCGGCGTGGGTTAACTCACTAGGGCTATGAGCTGAGCACCGCCCGGCACGAACGCTCGAAGCGTGGTGTTTCGATTTTTGGGATGAGGAGTAGGTATATACAGTTTAAATTGTACAGTTTGAGCGCTAAAACAGTATATTTATAGCCACACTAAACAGTATGGAAACTACATAATGTTATCTGAACATGAATTATTTTTTTTTGGAAATTCATGAAAATTTCATTAATTGCAATACTAAAATTCTTACTATTTTCTATTCTGTACATAACATTACACTAACTAATCCAATTCTGTTCGAAACCATATTAAGTGCGAGTGCGACAAAAGAACAGATAGGTAATTCGCGATTTACCAATGCCCACTGCGGGTGTACAAAACCTTTAAGGCGGCCAACGACGCATTCGGCACGCGACCTTGTACAATTATCGATTTTGGGACATAGTTTTAAAAAGCTAAAACAAAAATATTTACTGTATTCAAAACCGCTTTATTTCGCTCCAATCTGCTTTAATACAGCGATTAAACTACGTCGCACTTTGATAGCATTAATATTAAAGTTTGAAAATATTTTCAATTTGATACCGGTAATCTACTACCAATCTCTTGCTAAACAATTTTAAATTTGCAGTCGATATCGCAGTACTGTACGCAGTTTTAGTCAAGTATTATAAGCGTTGAAGATAACTGCCGATATCTGGATGTGTAAATGTAAATTGGGATTGAAATTAGTCTGTTATTCTGCTTGTAATGAGGACATGTTACGAATAATTCGAATTTATATTCATTTTGAGATGTACTGCTTCGTTATTAAAAAACGCGTCTTCATTTACGAAGAATTTGTTATCGTTATCCCGCTAGAACGGCAATTTTCTGGATAACAAATAGGATTTTAATACAACATTGCGTGATTGAGTAGCAAGTAAAGCATCCACATAACGTCATAAATTTTCCCTCATCATATAAGTAGGATCATCAAAGCTATAAGTCTAGTGTAGAATCACTTAAGTTACTAATAAAAAATAACTTTTAAAGATTTGAACTCAATATTAAGTATACATTTTTTTTATCAATATAAAACAATACAAATGAACAAAATAATGAATTGGACATTATAACATAGTAAGCAGTAGGTACAGAAATCAGAGACGTACATAGAGAAAGTTTTCCATTGTAAGCAACAGACGGCTATCGCATTTTTATTATTTCGCTTATTATTTTCGAGTCGATGGAGAAATGCTCGCATAAACTAAAAACCCTAAGGAGAAAGGCTACATATTGTCGTTTATATCTATAGTACTAAAACGAAGAGCTAGACTTAAGTTGTAGGAGCAACTTTAGAGGTAGGTACTGATTAGGGATTGCAATCCCGCACTGTTTCCAATCCCGCGGGTTTTTGCTGGATTGACTTCGTAACAGAGGATCCCGCGTAGTCTATAGCTTTTCTATGGAATTCAAAATAAAACTTTATAATCAACTTTTTATTAAAATGCAAAAATCAACAACGCCTTACTTACTAATAATTGGCTAATAATTTTCACCAGTTTGGCTACTTATTTATTAATAAAAAAGTCCAATCCAGAAACATAAAAAAATATCAATATTTGGTAGAACTTTGTAGGTACTTTTGTACTATACTAGTTAACTGAAAATATTAATTCTAATGTTTATCTGAGGTAATAAACATAATCAGTCTTTTGTATTCACAAAGAGTATCATATGAATTTAGTTTACTAATAGTCTTTTAATTTTTCTTACTAAATAATTAATCGTAATTAGAAATATGAAATATTCAAATAATTTTTATCCCAATTATTCCATTATTTATGCTTTTGTTAATTAACAACTTTTCTACATGAATGCTGTAGATTAAGGCGGCAATTTCAATAAATTGCACCGGCCGATGCTTGCGGATTCGCATTGCTGGATCCGCAAGATATTGCGGGATCCCGCACAGCCTAAAATTGAGCTGGATTCCGCTGGATCGCGGGATTCCACTTTGCTGGATTGCAATCCCTAGTACTGATCTTAAAAAGTATTTCAATAAAATAAAGCTACAGTGTTCTAACTTAATGCCGGGACAATAAACCCGATGAACTCTAGACGATGTTGCATCCAACAAATAAAGTAAATTGACTAGTCAAATTGTAAACAACCTTCACAAGGCACATTCTCCCGTCATATCACGTATGTTTATATGCTAATCTAATGACGCTATTGCAGAATACGTTTAACGATGATGCTTTGTTTTTTTACGAGATTATTTTATGTTCACAATCTGGGCGACCTTTAAATCGTCAATGTCATGCAAACATACGCTAGGAGAGGCTCGTTGAGGTGATAAGGGATATAGTTAAACTCCAATTCAATAGAATCTGACAATCCTGTGCCCTTAGTGTAAGTTTTCGGTTACAAAATACGCCTCAATCGCGTTTGCGTTAGTCTCAATTTGTATGGAAACACAAACATCGCATACGTTCCGCTAGAGGCGCTATTCGTGTTTCCACACAATTTGAGATTTTAACGCAAATGCGATCGAAACGTATTTTGTAACCCAAAACTTACACTAAGGGTACGGTAGACACTTCCAGCCTACTAATATAAACACCGGGCTGCTAAGGCTTTGTGATGTGACTATTATTCTTTTTTGATTCCTTTTAGATGATAATTGCAACAACATATAATCAAGTGTGCCCACGATAGGGTGTCTTAAATATGTAGAAAATTGACAGATTCTATTGAATTGTACTTTATACAAAATATGCACTTTGTATTCGGTTTAACAAAAACTGTAGTTACTGATTTCGTGTTTGTAGATAAATCTAAAATATGCTAAACAATGGTGATGTTTTAATGTATGATTTAAAACAAAAAGACTAATACAATACAACTCTATTTTGTCTTCGAATGACGCAGTTCTGAAGTGACAAACAAAAAATTGCAACTGAATTGAGAGACTTTTTTTTAGTAGATTAAAAATAAAACTTGATCTTCACTATAATTATAGTGAACTTCGTTTGCTCGTGACTCCGCCAAGAATTTGTTTATTGCTATCCCGTGTAAACTGCAGCTTTCCGGGTAAGAACTATTCCATTTCTTTCCCAGGTTCTCCAACTATCTCCATACCTAATCTAATTCGATTTAACGGTTTCAGCGTGGAGGTGTAGCCAGACATACTTTCGCATTTTTAATATTAATAAGAATCACTCAAATCAATAAATGAACATTATGTTGGTAAAACTGATGGCTTAGTTGTTTGTTTCATTAGATTATCTTTATGAAGACACTGGTTGACTGACCTTTACAATTTTCGCATGTCATCATCACACCATATTTACGTTTATAATATTTACAGATATACATTGAAACACTGTTAATTTAATCCCTTTCAAGCGACCCTATCCGAACACAAGTTCGTATAAAAATAGTATTAAGGGTGCAAACCCAGTGTATACTAGAGGGTCAAGGGATTGACCGTGGCGTTTAAGTTATTACAGCTTTTGAATACTGTCTCTCGCTTGCTAAGTGAGTGCAGTGTTGCCCTACATCAGTGCTCAACCACTGTTGTATTGTATCTGACTGCCCGAGAGAGGCTAAGGCGGCTGAGCAATTGTTTTTCAACAAGACATTGACTCAGTAACCTTCTGAGCAAACCTTATCCCACCCACGAATCTCCAAAGTTCCAAACCCTTACCAAAGATAACTTTAATACCCCAGATCCTATTCAAAAAGTTAAGTGTTCTATATCCTACGATATCCCTTTAAAATCAGAATACTGCTTCTGATTTCTCCTGATAATCCCATCCCTGGCTACCCGGTCATCGCTCAGCGGCCCAGGTCGCTCGGTGTTGACGGACTCTCTCTCGTCAGGTACTAGGGCCTTCGCGCCCGGTCGCTCAAGTCGGGTTCGAGCCTTGGGGGAATCGGTGACGGCACATACAACGACACAAGCCGCTGCTGCCGACTTCGAAAAAGCTTTGGTGAGTCAAATTAAAGCACAAATCGAATGAATATAGCAAATACGCAAATATAACGTGAATAGAACAGAAATTGACTTAATTAGGTACCTAAGTCAGTCACAGATTGTACTTAGTTTTAAATAAATGACGCAGTTACCATGACCTCATTAGCCGGCTGTGACCTAATTATCACTGAAGGGGTGACCATCGTCACGTAAGCCTTTTGTGGCAGCAGCCGACACGATACGGTGTTCTGTTTTTGTTTAAAAATTAAAGCTACAGTAACTATTATTTCTTTTTTTTTTTTCGTCGTTGAGTCGTCTTTAACACTTTAGTCACCTTACTTTCGTCGGATGTCTTGAGCTTTTTTTTTGGACGACAGGATAGCTGAGTCTACGAAGCTAGTGATTGCGGGTTCGATCCCCGTAACGGCCAAATATTTGAATGATGCATAAGAATAGGTACTTGAGTCTTAGGTGTTTGTATGTATTTAAGTATAATAATATATTTATCTGTGTATGTATGTCTATCCGTTGTCTAGCATTCATTGTACAGTCAAGGGCAAAGATATCGACACGGTCAAAATTATAAAAATATGTATACACGACTTTATGCACTTAACATTAAGGCCGTGTATACATATTTTTGCAACTTTGGCCGTGTCGATATCTTTGCCCTTGACTGTACAAGCTTTGGTTTGGGGCTAGGTCAATTGGTGTATTTTGTCCCAAATATTATTATACATACATAGATGCACATAAAAACCAGAAAAAGAAACCAGCGCTGGGAGTCGAACCCAGGTCCTCAGCATTCCGTGCTGCGTGCCATACCCCTACACTATCACTGGACAGGAGTACATACTCGAATGTCTCCTATGTACCACATATCTCAGCTTGTTTGTTTCTTATTTAGTCACTTAAGCAGCGCCACTAGCGACATCTATGTTTTTAGCCCTCATCGAGAAACTTTCAAACTTTTCCAAACAAACAATCAAAAATTTTTTTTTTGTGCATTTATGTTTTGGTTTGAATTTTCGATATATATTTTACGGGATTTGGAGAAAATTTGGAGTTGAAATAAAAAAATAATACAAAAAAGACTCCAAAAACCAATCCAAATATTATTATTATTACAAGTTTATATGAGGATCAAGGCAATGCAGTCGATGCAATAGATATTCAAGCGCCTAAATGTTTGTTCAGATGCCAAACGCATCTAAAAATAATGTCAACAACTTACGACTTCGTTGGAATTTATTATTTATACCACAGATGGCTTTTAATTTTGTTGCGTTATATTTAGTACATTACTATGCACAGGCACACCTATAAATGTAATTAATTACAAAACAAAACCAAAATTTGTCGTTTTCAGAGTTATGGGTTTAAAATAAGCTGATCAGTCACAGGAAAACGTGCGAACCGATATTATCCGTGTAACGGTTTTATCATTAGTGTAATAAGAAAAACGGTAAAAATATAGTTTTCATTTGGTTATTTATACTATGTCCATCAGATCATTTTGTAATTGACCTTGATAACTTTAAAACCATGATAGGCCACCATGATGAATAAAATAGTTCTGAATGACATCAACCAAGCCACCATTGCTATAGATAGGTGCCGGCATTGAATATGCAGAAGCAAATTTAACGTATCTTTGCTATTAAAGTATTAGCGAAAACACGCCACCCAAATATTCAAGAAGTTTGTGCTATAAAAACTACCCAAAAATCCGGCCACGCAGGACCAAATGTAACCTAACCTAACCTAACCCCGCAGGTGCCGATTCACCCTCCGCTCGCCAAAGCCCGATCATGTTGAGAGCGGGCGCGAGGCACCCGGATGCTGGCCCGTCCACGTCATCCGACGCGATGGATATGGAGCAAGTTTACGCTACGCTCAACGAGTACCTGCAAATGGAGCACAAGTTCCAGCCCAATTTGTGCCTGCCTAATGAATCTGAGGTATGTATACACAAATTTATACATAAGACTAGCTTTTGCCCGCGGCTCCGCCCGCGTGGTATTCGGTTATCGCGTGCTGTTCCCTCGGGAACTGTGCATTTTACCGGATAAAAAGTAGCCTATGTCACTGGGGCCCATAAACTATCTCTATGCCAAAAATCACGTCAATCCCTCGCTCCGTTACGGCGTGAAAGACGGACAAACATACAAACACACTTTCGCATTTATAATATTAGTATGGATTTGTTATATTTATCATTGGTGATGTCATGTCAAAAATTTAGGCAACCCGGTGGGAATTGAGTTGTTACGACGTCATGCCACTGATATGCACTCTGTACATTGGAATGGCGCTCAATTTTATATTAGACGTTCTCTACTAGTAGCTTCGATCTAAGTACTATTTACGAATATTTTAGTGCTTGCAGCATCTATTTACTGGTACCTGTCTACCTTAAATAATTCATTACAAATTCACAATGCGCCCGTGGCGTTATTTAGCTATGTTTTCCAAAAGACCTTGTTTTAATGCAAATCGGTGAATGTCGAAGGTCGCGCGTTTGGTGTCGGCTTCGGACTTCCTCGCGCTCGAGGTCGTGTGATAGAAGACGGGAAGCGGAGGCTAGTCTACAGATAAACCTTGCACAGTTAATTGTTTTAAGTAATTACATGTTTGTTTCTTATTTCAATACGTACAGTCACGTGTAAAAATATGTCTCTAATCGAACCACTCAAAAATATGTTACCACGGCTCTATTTCGTCGGATAAGAGTCTGTGGGATATATTTTTATAACGTTGTATACGTTCATATTTTGACACTTGATGGTTTGCCATCGTATTTTATAGGAAAAGTTCGTATATATCGTGCTTTCAATGAGGGCTAAAAGGCAGGTGAAATATCGCTAGATGGCGTTAGTATCGTGAGGGTTTTTTTTGGGTGTCACTTCCGGCCCGGATACCGAATAACGACCCTGTTTTTCGTGTACAAGCCCGAGAAGCTCCTGTCAGTTTCTATGGGCGTGTACGCAAAAAACAGGGCCGGTATTTCCATGACGGTGTTATCCGGGCCGGGAAAGATTGTCAACCTTTTTTTTGACAAGCAAGATCATAACGTCAAAAAACTTCACGATACTAACGCCGTCCCTCTCAATATATTGCTATATATCGCCTCTTTCAGCCCTCTTAGGCTTCAGTACCCATCATGATTTTAATTTGTATATTGTTGTTTTGTCCTAATCGAGCGTGATGTTGCCCTCAGAATGGTGAAGTGACGACGGGCGCCCGCGACGGCGCGGCTCACGTCATCCGCTGCCTCAAGGTGTGGTACGACCTGCCTGCTGACGTGCCTATCGACGCCATCAGCCTCTTGGACAGGTGACACGACCTTATACTACGAACTTCGTATCTTGCCGTCCTTCTGGCGCTTATATTGTTTAATACGAGAGTGAGTGGGACGGTACGATGTGAATGTTTAAAAAAATGGACACCTGCGACCTGCGGGCCTAATGTTTGACATGGCTGCTTTAGATAACTAATGGCCAGAGACCGAAGTTTTGCTGTTGTTGACAATAAAATGGTGTAATTTTGTTTATAGGTTGATCTTTTTGCGTTACTTCCGAACAGAATAGTTCCTGCTATTAAGTGAGATTCTAGTTTTATGAGTAAAGTAAGATCTAATTTTCTGTGTAGTAAGTAATATTATATATTCTGACTTTACCAACAGGAAAATATAACTTTCCTGTGACAGATAGCTGCCCTGGGGTTACCTAAACTGCTGATGCGAAAACCAATAGTAGTATAAACCGTCGACGTCATTTTTACGTCATCCACAATAAAAGTTCTCTGCTAATATTAAGAACTGACAAATCACTCCGTCTAAACAAACATTTCCTTGTCAAAACCCTAGTTGGTACCATTTAGTACAAGATTTTACAGTGAACTGTTTCCCATCAGGTTCCTGACTAAGATGAAAGTGCGTCCGTGCCACGTGCCCTGCATCACCGTGGCCTGCATGAACATCGCGATCGAGCAGTACGCCCAAAACAACAAGGAGGCGAGGAAGGTGTCCATCGAAGAGCTGGGTACGTCGCTAGCTGTTGTAGTTTTGAGTAGCTCCTGTCAATATGGTGCTCTATTAACTAAGTCCCCAGTAAACTTGCATAGAACAAACCTTTAGGCTGTGGCGGACAAAGTGGGGGGGGGGGAGGCGGGCCTCCCCGGGGCATACAAATGTCCACAAGTTCTCTTGATTGATTCTTGGATGAGGCTAAAATATGCTTAGTTCTTACATCAACGTTTAAGACTTGGGGGAACTCTTTCGACTCGGCCGCCCCGGACCCTGAAATAGTCCGCCACTGCCTTCAAGGCCCTAACAAAAAGTGAATAGGGTATACAAGGTGTCAGACACCTCAACAATATTTTTTCATTTTAAGTTAGTTGATTGCATTTATTTTCGAATACCGTCATTATTTCAAAAATATTCGCATGTTTGCTAAGTTTATAATTCTACTTGATTTCTAATTCTACATTCATCATAATGTGTATTTGTCAGTTGTGCTTCGATGTTTTTAGAAGAAAATTGAACTGACACATAAGCGGCCAGTGTTAAATTATTGAACTAGTTGCATTCGTAACTTTAAGACTGGGCATAACAAAAAAAGGGATTTAGAACCATAAACAAACATAATCTGATTTAAAACATAGTGTAATCGATTCTACTCTCGATTCTGAGCAAACTACTTTCTGGTTTTCAGTTATTTATTTAACACTAAATATAGATGTAAATTGACTCTTGAATTATATTCCAGTATCTATCTCCCAGTCGGCCTGCACGGCGCGCGACGTGGCCCGCATGTCGCGTGGTGCGACAAGCTGGCGCTCGCGTCGGCGCGCGCGCGGCGTCACCGCCGCTGCACTGGCTGCGGCTGGTGCGCGCGCTGCTGGCGCCACACTGCCCCGCGGACCAGTGCCGCCGGTAACTATACCCGTAACAAGCAGCGCTCGCGTCGGGCGCGCGCGGGTCACGCGCTGCACTGGCTGCGGCTGTGCGCGCGCTGCTGGGCCACACTGCCCGCGGACCAGGCGCCGGTAACTATACCCGTAAACAAGCAGCGCTCGCGTCGGGCGCGCGCGGGTCAAATCCCCGCGGAACCAGCTGCCGCGGTAACTATATCCGTAAACAGCGCTCGAACTGGCTACACTGCCCTGCGGACCAAGCTGCTTAACTATACCGTATCGCGTATATCTCCCACCGCGCTGCGGCTGCGCTGCACACTGGCGACCAGCTGCCGCCGGTAACTATACCCGTAACAGCAGCGCTCGCATGCACTGGCTGCGGTGGTGCGCCGCTGCTGGCGCCACACTGCCCGTGCCGCCGGTAACTATACCCGTACAAGCAGCGCTCGCGTCGCTCACCGCGTGCACCTGGGGCTTGGTGCGCGCGTGCTGTGCACCAGCTGCTGGTTACTATACCCGTAACAAGGCGCTCCGTGCTGCGCTCACTGGCTGCGCTTGGTGCTGCTGGCGCCACACTGCCCCACCAGCTGCCGCCGTCTATACCGTAGCTGCCGGGCGCGCGCGGGTAACTACACTGCCCCGCGGACCGCTGCCGCCGTAATATACCCGTAACAAGCAGCGCTCGCGTCTCACCGCGTTGCACACAAAACTATACCGTAACAAGCAGTCGCGTCGGGCGCCGCGGTCACCGCGTGCCTGGCTGCGGCTACACCAGCTGCCGCGGTAATATACCCGTAACAAGGCGCTACCGTGCATGACACTTGCAGCTGCCGTCGGTAACTATACCCGCATCAAATGTGACCGCGCGCAACTGGCTGCGGCTGGTGCGCGCGCTGCTGGCGCCACACTGCCCGCGGACCAGCTGCGCCGGTAACTATACCCGTAACAAGCCGCTCGCGTCTGCGCGCACCCTGCACTGCCGGCTGGTGCGCGCGCTGCTGGCGCACACTCCCCGCGGACCAGCTGCCGCCGGTAACTATACCCGTAACAAGCAGCGCTCGCGTCGGGCGCGCGCGGGTCACCGCCTGCACTGGCTGCGGCTGGTGCGCGCGCTGCTGGCGCCACACTGCCCCACGGACCAGCTGCCGCCGGTAACTATACCCGTAACCGTAACCCCGCCTGCCACAAAACGAAACCGTGGTCGCCCAGTGGCTTACAGGTAGCGGGCTAGTTGAGCCGCTCCCCCCGCTCCACACGCCTCGCCTCAGTCGCCTTTAGTGTAGTGCTGTCCTTGATAGCGGTCGTACACATATCGATCGCGTTAAAACTCATGTTGCACCCCGTATTTATTTTCTGTTTTTAATGATGACTGATTCGAGTTCGTTTCCGTGTTTTTTGTTGACGGTTTAATCGAATTACATCCATCGTGTTGAGCCACATTGCCACTACGATGGATAAAACAAATAAAAGGTTAGGTGCAAAGTCCTGTTTATATACATAATTATGTGTTTAAAGCGCGAAAGTTAAAAAAAATGTGAAAATTTAATGAGCTTTGCGTTTAAGACTATTCCGAACGCAGCGAGGGTTTCTAAAGTAGAATTAAAGTAGTTTAGCTAGGTTAGCAATGTTGTATTGGTAATTATTATTAATCTCATTGTTTGGTTGCAGGAGAGCGAGCTCGTCAACTTGTTGGAGATTGTGGTGTGCGACGCGGAGTGTGTGAACGCGCGCGTGCCCGAACTGGCCCTGGTGTTGCTCTATCACAAACTAGGTATGTCGCTTAACATCTATTTAGTACCTGTAAAAGCCGTCAGGCTTACAGCAACAGTCCATCCGAAGAAGAAAAATAATTACCATCAGGGAGAAGCCAGACGAGCGTGTTTTCTTGAGTTGTGGGTCGCATGTGTTCGGTCCCTTCGTTTATGCTGCATTCGGTTTTATGCAAAAGTCCTATTTATGCCACACGAGTTTTTTTATAAATAGGACTTAATGAAACACAATTAAGCAACTTAGAACTCAAAAAAAAGCGCTCTTCTAGCTTCACCCTTAATGTTTCTAAGTTAATACGTGACTTTTGAATGAACAATTCAATATGACTAGATTGTTTTTGTAATTTTAAACGTAGTTTTTAAAAATATGTGACACAACTATACCGTTTGATTATACTGAAAAGGGTAATAACTATTATCAGATCACTACATAAATGATAGCAATGCAATGTATATCGTCCCCAGAGCAACAGTTGGTGGAGACGTCCCGGCAGACGGGCGCGCCGCTGCCGGAGCAGGCTTACCAGCTGTTCGAGGTCGGGGCGCAGCTGCAACAGTACTGCCACGTTAGTATTACATTTACATTTCGAATATCTATCTCTCTCTGTCTCTGAAAATTTCAATCTTACATCTTTTATCCATCGGTTGCACCAGTGGATGCAAGTGGCGAGTTGTCGTTCATTGTGGCTTTCTAGGGGGGAGGCCTTTGTTCAGCAGTGAACGTCTACCAGCTGATGATGATGATGATGATCTTTTATTCATAAACACTGATGCGTCGATATAGGCTAGGCGGTCATCAAATACCACAAATATTTGATAAATGCCTAGTGATGCTTTTTACGTCATAAGTTCCATTTTCAAATTTTAACGCTAGAAAATAGGTGTTCCATGCAATTCGTTGGTTTTTTTAATTTTTCGCCGAGATTATTTTTCTCAAATGATTAATTTCCCGTGTTTTTTGAATGTTTTTTTCTTCTAATTTTAAGTACTTCAGGGTTGTTTTAAAAGTAACCTAACCTATAGGGTTCTACAGGATAGTCCTGAAATAATCCTGATTAATTTACTGTTTTGAGAAAAAAATCAATGGTCCATATGAAACAGTTGCAAAATGAATCATTTGAGAAACATATTATCAACGAAAAACCAGGAGAGTCAATATTCGTTATATAGGTACGATGTCATTAATGGCTAATTTTGACAAAATCACGCGTCTTCGTGGATGGCACTAGGTATAGTGTGCTATACGCTTGCAGTGGGCCAATTCTAGGGGATCCTTTCGACTGCCATAATTTTATAAGTCATAATGTAATGTTTGTCATAATTATCGTTAGTCATAAATTATTTTCCCGCTGAAACCATAAATTTTAGGTTTGTTTTATAACAATTATGAAAAATAAATGGTTTCAGAGAAAAAAAGACTTCTGTCAAACATTAGATTATGACTATCAATTTTCGACCAGTCGATATAGACCCCAATTCTAGGGTTTGGGCACGACCACGACACTAGCGCGGCCTACCCTCAATGCACGCCATAGCCCATAGTAGTCTCGCCTTGTATTGTATGTAATGTAAGTCATGTCATGTTCCAGATGTCGGACGCGTCCCTGGTGGCGACGCGCAGCCGCGTGCGGCACGTGCTGGCGCGGTACGAGGCGCGCGCCGCCGCGCCGCAGCGCCAGCGGCTCGTCTGGCGGCTCTCCGAACGCACGCTCAAGGTACGTTGCACTGTTTTGAACATGACAGCTTAGCTTAGACTAGCTTTTGCACGCGGCTTCATCCGCGTGGAATTCGGTTATCGCGCGCTGTTCCCTCGGGAACTTTGCATTTTTTCGGAAGAAAAAGTATCCTATGTCACTCTCATGCCCATAAACTATCTGTGTCAAAAATCACGTCAATCCGTCGCTCCGTTTCGATCAAACACACACACTTTCACATTTATAATATTAGTATGGATATTGACCTGGATAAACTCGCTTTAAGACATGAGTTATCCGGGTCAATATCATTTAATATGTTGCACTGGCTGTTGCTGCAACTGTTGCAGTAGCTGTTACAGGATCAATCAACTATTTGGTGATGTTATCCTGTTCCCATAACTTAAGGAGTCATCAGTGATATACTAGGATGATACATTAGGCCGCTCCACTAAACATTTAACGTAATTTATGGACGTCCCGTTAACTCGCTGCGCCATTACTAACATTGCGGATTGCCTAGATAAATATCTGAACGTTCGATTGACTGCCATAACTCCTGTTCGATTCGCTTATTTACCTAATAATAACCGTCTTTGTCTACAGGTGCTGCGACCAACGGACAGGCTCACCTCTTTGCTGCCGACCATCGAAGAGCAGCACTTCGCTGTCGAGGCCACTCCGACCAGAAACAGGTATTTTATGTTGTTATGCTGAGGCCTCATCTAAAGACCGGTTCACATTTATCTGTCCTGTTGTGTCGTGATGCTCTCTGTTTCTCTCTCTCTCTTTCTCTCTCTCTATGCTTGTGATGCGACACAACACAAGCCGTCAGAACACACTGCATCAGATGAATGTGAACGAAACCATATAAAATGTATGAAACCGGGCTTTAGTCATATTCGTAGCGTAATAACAGGCCATCCACGTCACACCAATTTTGACTAACTTTTACCAACCCCCTGTCACACCTAATGCTATGAATATAAATAAATAAAAATCAAGGGACGCTTGACACCAATTGACCTAGTCCCAAAGTAAGCAGAGCTTGTGTTATGGGCACTAGGCTATGGATAAACATGCTTAAATACATATTAAAACACCCAAGACCCGAGAACAAACATTCGTATTTCCAGGGATCGAACCCGGGACCTCGAGCTTCTTAGTGAGGTTCTCTAACCACTGGGGTATCCGGTCGTCGAAAATCGGTCGATGAAAATCACAATTTTTTTGTTCCTTCCTGAAAATAAAACTTAAATACCTGTCTTTGTCTCACAGGTCAGGCAGCGAATGCAGCGTAAGCGAGGAGACCTCCGACTGGCCGCGCTCCCCCGTGCTGCCCGTCTACTGCGACAACTGAAGCCACGCAGCCCCCACGCAGCTCCCACGCACTCGGCTGGTGCCTTGCCCGTACACCTCAAACAGTTAGATACAAGTGCGAGCTCGCACGTGCGTCAGGCTCTTAGACGTCACGTGTCACTTCAACCGTTCTAGGTACGAAACGCATTACTTGCACGAATCTCGATTCACGAAGGCTTTAGAAGCACTCGTGGAGTAATGTACCGGTGAGAATGTCATTCACGTGCGTTGAGTAGGCAGCAGGGTGTGGCGCAAACTAGCGCTGCCTACCCTGGAGTTAATTCAATGAACGATTAATGGCGGATTCTGCGGCTATAATTTACATTTTGAGGGATTCGTGTTAGTAGTGCGTGTGCCGTTTTGTTTTGGCAGCTCTGGTATTGTAATGTTGCTCCGATGTGTGTGATCCCAATTTTGAATGAGTCAAAAGTCCGTGATCATTTGTTTGTATGGAACGTAAGAGTAGCTACGAATAGAGGCGACGCGGCTTTGTAGTAACACGGAAAGACTAGTGCTGTTTTCCATCATATCGATAGTGAAATATTAACTTAAATCGGAATTTTATGGGGAACGGAATTGCTACGTTAGTAGTATTAACTACTATTTTATTTTTGTGAAATAAGAAAAAAAAATCACTTAATTTATGTTTCAATTCGTACTGAAATTAGAACGGTTAGGAAGCAACGTAGAAACTTAAATAGGGCTCATCATCTGTGATGCGTTCCAACCAATACACCCTCCAGTGCTCGGTATCGTTATGGAATGTTTTCGAAGTGTTTGTGTTTCAATTGAAATTTTAAAACTTAACTTTTGCTGCGGGAGTGTCGCGTCTATACGTTTTACTCTTATGTCAAGTGCCAGTCGATGCTAGACGTGTTTTAACGTTTTTACAAGAAGAAAATAGGTAATTTTTCTACAAATATACATACAGTTTTAAGGATAATAGTGCAATTTAATTCGAAATTGTCTCGATAAAACCATTTTTGGAGTATTATTGAATTTCTTTCAAACTGCATGTTGGGGCGGGCGGCGCTTGTCCTGTTTTTAGCACAAGCGCAGTCACCTACCCTCAATACTTAAATTTAGTGCTAAATTAAGAACATTAATTTACTGTGACTACGTTTGTGTGTGTATTTTTTGGTTAAAAACTAATATCAGTCTTCGGAGCTTTATTAAATGTAACTTAGGATTTTTATTGTTATGGTTTTTTAAAAGGACAAACGCTGCCCGGAAGTCCATAGCTTTCTTACTGTGATGATTTTTATAAGAAAATGTTGAAAACAAAATTCCATATTGCTTAGTTGTTAAGGTCCTAATTGAGATCGGGGTTTGGGGCGTTGGTACCATTGGGTACCCTCCGGCGCCGCAAGCCCGTAAGGGTCGTAAGTCACGTGTGCTGAAACTTAAAAAAATCCACCGAAAAAATGTAAGTTCACGTGGGCAATAACTTGTCTAGTATTATATAATAATTAATATATTTTCTCCTCTTTAAAAAAACTGACTAACTCTACGAGAGTTTCGACTAAAATCATAAGATTTAATCTAAACGTTGGCATTATTGTTTATCATTTATTTACTTTTTATTTTATAGATAATAATTCTTATTAAAATATTTCGATTATTTCATAATTATGCCTAGCTATAAATAATTAAATGACAAAAAAAATACAAACCTTTGAAAAAATAAAAAAAATGATCTCAGGTAATGTTTTCGTAGTCGGTCACGAAATATCACGTTGATATAAAAAAACAAACAACAAAAGCGAGCGCGAGCGGCGCGTCTGTGGTTTGCGTTTCCTCACGCTTTTTTTTAATAACTGCGCCGCTCGGGCTTTAAAATCTTTTTAAGATTTTTTAATTAGTTTTAATACAGAGTCAGTGTGTAGAGAGTGCGATAAAAATGTGTCTTAAAAAAAAGAAGAAAAAAAATGTCCAAAAAATCATAGTAGCTATAAGAACTCTTGTGGTGTTTTATTAATAAAATTTGAATTTTGCAAGCATTTTAATGCAATTAAATTTGAATAAATATTAATAAGATGCGACTGAGACTAAATTTCTCCACTCTACAGTAATTTGTAAAAACATGCCTGTAATTATTTTTATTTACATTTAAAATGAATCAAGGTCTTATTAAAATAATTTAGTTCTTATCGGGGACATTTCGATTGAGACAATCCAATTATTTGTTTAAAGGCGACTGTTTTTACAAACTATTGAAGATTTCATTTATTCTTGAATGTAGTAGCTTAAGTGTAATTTGACATTTTGTGTGTATGAGGGCTCTGCAGCCTGTCTCGATATATCGATCAGACTTGAGGCCTACAGTCCTAAATATAGGACAAAGATCGATACAGGGATCTATATCCTACTTAAATTAGCCTTATTGTCAACTTTTCTTGCAGTGTCAGAAAAAATGAAATTGTAAGTAACATTTCTGTTTGCAGTGTCACACATCTTTGACACTAAATCTTCAAGAATTACACAATCTTCCATTTTTTTTCTAGCATAGATACTATAGTCTAAATTTAATCTGTCTTTGATATGTAACATCGTAAACAAGAGGTTACTGGCACAAGTTTAACTATATTAAGTATACAGTTATACATGCGGTCTATATACAATAAATCGCATGTACAGTACAATGTATAAACAGTAAGCTAAATGATACATGTTACTTGAGTAAAATCGCGCTGATATGTCGTAACGTATAAGTAGTAGAGTTTAAAAGTTGCGCATGATAATATAGATAGTTGTTCGAAGGACTAAAAGTTGGTAGTTTTTCAGCCTTTTAAGGCGCGGCCGTCTCGGTTTCAATAAAAGATGGCGACCTCCATTTTAGTCATTTCTAACCTTGCAATGATAATTAGCGAATTTTAATAATCACTAAAGCGTTGCGCTACTTTTGAACTTGACTTCATGTTACGTGTTATTGGCCGATTTAGTGAAAAGTAACGCTACAAAATTACTTTTGTCTTGAGTGAATAAAGTTTAAGATTTCGACTTTTTTTTCACTCGCAATGGTGCGTATAGGTCATGCATGTGATCTAGGTTTGGGCGGCCATTTTCTTTTGTTGTATGGGTCTAGTGTCAAGTCTGTCGAGAATTGTTTCAACCTGTTAGCTGTGAATGTGTTTTGTGGTGCAATCATGAAACTGAAAAATATCTGAAATCTCGAATCGATGAGAATAAAAGTTGAGACTCTTACTTTTGTGTTTTATTTTTCGTTTTTATCTATATTACAAGCTTTTATTTAGTTTCACCTGTCTTGTTGTCTGTCTGTCTGTCTGTAATCAGTCATTTATTTGCTCAAACATAGTACAAAGAAGATGGTGAAGTTAAACTCGACCAACTTCCAGTAGTTGGATTGACTTGAAATTTGGTATACTTATGTAAATTGCGTGACAATACAATAATCTGGCAGTGACATCCTGGTAGTCTGGCTAGGATCGTCTCCACAGGACAACTCTTCAACGGTTAATGGCATCGTTTTGAAATTTGGTATGCAAATGTAGTTTGGGTGACAATACGAGTATAGTCGGCAAAAATTTTTTTTTTTTTTTACCAAAAACTTATTTTTACGAGCTTTTACTAGGTCAAATCTTGCTAGTTCTTTTTGACCCACTTCCAGTGGTCGGAATGACTATAAATTTCGATTACGTACCTACTCTTATGTAGGTTGGATGATAATACAACTACAGTCAGCAAAAAATGCTTGTATAATTTTTTAAAGTAACTTATTTTTGTTTGTTCTACTCGTAGGAAGCAGTAGGGAAAGTCGACGAATAAGTATTTTCCCATTTGTACTCCTATCAACCAACAGAACGATTGTCAGAAGGGCTGCTGCGAAATTCGTATCGTGCCATCCCTCTCACAATACAATACAATACAAAGACTCTTTATTGTACACCAGACATAGTAAGCGATACAGAAAACAAGGGTTACAGGGTTACTCTTGTATTAAATTATATTAGCGTCTGCGGAACGGTACGATACGAACTTCGAATTTCGTAATAGCCCCTCTGATTGTCATATTGCTGCATTGAACGCCAAGAACACCTAATGGTGTCGTGTGCGGTGGTGTCCACGTCTTAGCAGCGCATAAAGGTGTCAGAGTAGTTAACCCATTATAACTACCGCCATACCATACATAAAAAAATTGATCAAAGTCAAAATATAATTAATTAATTAATTTAATTATAAGAGTCAGCGGGACGGTAAGATACGAAGTTCGAAACTTGCACTTTGTAGGGCTTGGCTTGGCTGCGAGAGTCAGCCGATGGGATTATGGGAGTTCGCGGATGCCTGGTGCACCACAGCGGTAAGCCAAAGAGTAATTACTTATTTTCAATAAAACAAATTATTTTTGTAAACAAAGTATATTTCCATTGCATTTACGTTGAAAATACAAAAAATCAGGCGAGATACGTATCATTGACCATTATAATTCATTGCGTTACTCAGCATATGAGAACCAGCAGCCATTTTGTGATGAAATGGCGCCAAAAGTCAAGTAACTACCTTTTTAGTACAATTAATTTCATAATAAGAAAAGAAATAAACTTACATATAAGTGAATATTTACAAAAAAAAACATGAAATGGTGGGATATTTTTATAATTTCATTATAATCTGTTCGTAAAGTTGGTTATCGGTCAGATCAATAAGCGAAAGCAAGAGATCGATAACATCATTAAGATTTTAAACAAAATGTAACGAACATAAAACTGATAAAACATTGAAGGAAACCGGAAGTATTGAAATTTAACTTAATCTAAGAACTATCTTTTTGTCATTTTCGGTAACAAAGGCGGATACCGCCGTCGAATGATTTTGTCGAAACACTTATTTCTACAGAATACTAAGACTAAATCATAAGTTGATCCATGTTGATCATAATCTTGAAAAAATACGACAAATTAAATAATAAGATTACTGCAGACTGCAATATCTAAACATAAACAAGCAAAACGAAAAATTTAATGAACATTGTAAAACTAACTTGTTCATAATAAATATCAAATTGCATTGATATGATAATATTATTAACATTATTTCATTATTTGTTTACTAAAATACATACAAAGTCAAAAGTATTATGCATATTTATAAAATAACGACAATGACAATATTTATCAGACAACAAATTTCATAAACAATGAAAATTATAAGGCGCATCCATCCCTGCCTATATACGTCCCACTGATGGGCACAGGCTTCCTCTAAGAAGAAAAGGGCTTGGGCCATAGTTCCCACGCGCCATTGAATTGCTTCGCAGGTTTGTGCAGGTTAATAAGGCGCAAATATATTTCAAGACAAACTTTATAATTATTTATTGAGCAATGTTGCCATCATATAATGAAAATATTTAATTATGTCATGTTAAATATCTTAGACTTAAAGGCACTGCGAACTATTGTAATTGTAACGTCGCCATGAGCTATTCCAGAAAAAACAACGTTCCCCGCGACTGACGGCGCAGAATGATTTGTGACAGGCTAGACGGCGCCAGCATCGCGTGGTCCGTTTGACAACTTTGACAGTTGCGCCACGTTTGTGATTGGAAACAGATAAACGAGCCAATCACAAGCGTTTTTCACGAATGATTACATATTTGCGGCACTTGCGTTAGAAACTTTAGGACCGTGGTCATCCGACACCAAAAAATTTGTTCGCGAGGTGTCGGATAAATTAGTTGGCGTCTCTGGCGACCCCAGGGCCGGGTCTTTTTT
This sequence comes from Choristoneura fumiferana, assembly GCF_025370935.1. Classification (NCBI taxonomy): domain Eukaryota; kingdom Metazoa; phylum Arthropoda; class Insecta; order Lepidoptera; family Tortricidae; genus Choristoneura; species Choristoneura fumiferana. The sequence continues at coordinate 1,796,949 of NC_133501.1, forward strand.
CGCTCAGAGGCTGAGCTTAGCCGTGCGGCGAGGGAATGCCGCAAGCATGCTAGGCACGATGCCCCGGGTAGGAGAGATACAGGGTTTAGATATTTTTTAATCTATATAATTGTTAAAGTTTCTTTTTATACTATATTATGTTTGTTGAAATAAAGTACGTTCTAATCACAAGCAAGACTGCAACGTCAAACGGACCCGACGACACTAACGCCATCTAGGGATAATCGCCTGTCAAGAAACCCTCATTTATCGCATGCGGAATAGCGGAAATCTTCGTTATATAAAGACAATAAAATATGGAATTTTATAGTCAGTGGCTTTCTATTGAACAGTATTTTTTCTTCGTGTTTTGTCGGAGAAGTTCGTATTTATCTTGCTGTATCAATTAGCTTCAGTAAACTTCAGTAAGCTAGTTGACAAAGCAAGATAAATACAATTTTTTTCCGACAAAATACGATGGTAAAACATTATTCACTACATTGTACTTATTTTGGACACTGTTCGCTCTGACATATCTCATGGCAACTGATACAATATTCTACGATAGATTCTATATATACTTTTTTTAGCATTAGAAAAAGGGTAAACAATCTTGAGGAATCTTTTTATTGAAAAACGTTTAAAAAAAACAGTAACTATTACTTATGATACCAAAAACATGTAAATGATCATATAACTTTGCTGATTGTTACATTATTTGCTGTGACTTATTTTTCAAAAGTGTTTTTTAATAAAAAGACACGTCAAGTTCGCTTACCTTCTTCCGAATGCTAAAAAAACGAAGTTTAGTATAGTTAAGATGCCACATAGAATTTTTTTAAATTTAAAACTGACCAGCAATCAACCTCTGTCTTACCTGATGGTAAGTGTAGATATGGGGCTGAAGATGTAGTTCTCTGGCTCAGTAACAGCCTATTCACTCTGATCTTGAACAGCTCTAAATCGTATGTATCAGGAAAAAGTTTTCATGCCAAGAACGCCAGTAAACCAGTCAATTATTTGTATAAAAAATAACCTCAACGACTACATATTAAGAGCTTAAGCTAACATTTAAGAATTAAACGTAAACTATTTTTAAAGATGTAAAAATACAACAATTAGATATCATAGAAGAATCATATGATTCTCATACAACCAGTGAGATATGACGCTCGATTTTCCATCTCGTCGTTTGCATTCCTTGCTAGTAACGCATATAGGCGTTCTCGTGACTTTTGTCCAGCTTTGCTTAATTTTGCAGGTATGAACGCACATGTGCGTTTGCGGCAGCTGAAGAAGTTCCGAAGCTTCTAGTGGGTGAATGCGTTAGCGAATTTGCCAATCTTGAATGATGCAGGGTGACATTTTGACAGCAGCTAATTTTTGACCCATTGTGATTTTTTCGTCTGAAAGAGTTGAAGTGTGCCTCTGAAACATAAAAACAATTGGTCAAGTGCGAGTCGGACTCGTACGTGAAGGGTTCCGCCGTACGTAAAAAATAAATAAAAAAAAAATATATATATTTTAGAAAAATAATAACTAGGTTAAAAATCTAATACAAGCTTTTTTTGCTGTCTATTTTATGCCCCGATTAAAGTTGAATATTTTACAAACAAATTACTATATAGAAAAATCGTCTTTACAAACCCTTAATATACGTTCGAATGTAAGTAGGTGTAGCCACAAGAGTTGAAGTAAATGATTACACACACATCTACATGAAGTACTGATTGTATAAAAGGAGAATGAATGAAATGAATCAGTAAATGTCAAAATCCCGTTGTCATTACATGACATGTTCTTGAGTGCGTGACCTCATCTCTGGTGGCACTACCTATAGCTTACCTTTTGTGGTCGAAGCTGTGTGTCTCAGCGGCACTTCTTCAGGAAATCCAGCACCTCCTGTGGGTAGGGCCGGCTGATAGACTTGGTCTGCGAGCGCGCATACTCCAGGGGAGTCACCGAGCTGTGGACAAAAACAAGTTTTAAAAACGAAAAAGTCTTCACTGTGCTGCTTCAGGCAATTACGAAGTGCAACGGAACTGACGCGCTAACTTACTGCCATGCTAACATATGTATTAACAAGAATACATGATCTACTTTTATTACAAGTGAAAAAATATAATTAAGAAGAAAAATATTGACTAAGTGACGAAAATTTACGCCTCCTCCCCTGCCCCTGTGGCCAAGCTTGGTATTTAGAAAACTCCCCATAAATGGGTCACGTAGTATGGCTATGTTCCCTTTCTCTAATGCTACATTTACACTAGCGTACGAGTCGCGAGGCAAGGTACGAGGTGAGTGTGACCAGACGCGCGCGGCTCGCCTCGCCCCTCGCCCCTCGCAGCGCTCGCGTCCGGAGCGGGTTATGGGCACGAGTCAGAGGACCTCGCGACGAACGCGAGCTTGGTGTTCACATTCGCGCTCTCGCTTCATTCGAGATCGAACCTTGTGCTGCGCAGGTTGTAAGCTCAAAGACAACTGAAGGGCTACTAAGAAACTCGAAGTTCGTGTCGTGCGGGCCCTCTGACACTTATACTATTTAAAACGAGAACGAGAGGGACCGCACGACACGAACTTCGAGCTACCAGTTTCGTAGAACTCGCCAAGAGAGTGTAAACAGGAAGCTCATTTACAAATTACAATCGATACGAGACGAGGTGCGATGCGAGAGTGTAAGTCCCGCATAAGTTTAAAACGCTGTGTTAGAGCGTTTTCACATTATCCGATCCGATATCGGTATCGGACGACGATAGACGACATCCGATAGCCGACACCATGTGCTGCTTTCCATTTCCAACAAAATAGTTCCGATATGGCCGGCTCAAAATGGCCGCCACGCATCGGGCTCTGCGCACACAGTCAATTTAGATACACGCATAGCACACATACAAACTTTATCGTCCGACAGCCCACGGGAGTCCGATGGTGCCGTGAACGTATCGGTGTCGGCTCCGATATCCGATATCGGGCCGGACAATGTAAAAGACAGGTACATATTTCATACATTTTACTTGCCCCGATATCGTATCGTCGTCCGATACCGATATCGGATCGGATAATGTGAAAACGCTCTTAGGTTCGTTACCTCCTGTTGGGCGCATGCGCGAGCTGCCGCCAGCGCGCGCGCTCGATGTGCCGGAACAGCGCGACGACCAGCCGCAGCGCGCACGTCGGGGAGTTCACCGCCAGGTGCAACGCCGTGTCTCCGCCCTTCACGTCCTGCGCACACACACACACACACACGCCACATGACATTACACCGTTAAATAATAGTAGATTATTGTCGTGGCCTGGAAGAAGCCAATTGCTGGCTGAGTATGACTCGCAAGCTCGTCCGTTTAACTAATACGAAGCCAGCGATTGCTGTTCCAGCCGAGACTAATATAAAGCTTTTCTCAAAAATGATGAATAATTCTGAAATAGCCTAAACTTTTTCTCAAAGTATATCATAACATTTAATTTTATTCCAATTATTTTTCTTATGCTTTCCCGCCTTTTTTCATTAAAAATAAACTGCAGCTGTATTTGCCACCGAAAACACCACAAGCTGTTTCAGACCCAATAAAAAAAGTCCGAAGTTCCAACAAAATATCTGATACCGGCCATTAGATTTGGCTGTATACGACTTGTGCCAACATTTCCATGGCCTTTCTAACTTTTTTAAAAATTTGTGACTGATTGCAGGCGCGCTAATTTATTATTGTCGAGCTAGCGCGCCTGCAATCTTTTTAACTTTTTAATTTTTCGCTGACCATAAAGTATGCACTTCACCTTTTGATATGTAAAGAATAATGTCAACTTTTACGGACATTTTTGAGAAAATAAGTATACAGTGTGTTACCGGCACCCAGGTTTAAGAGAGGTTAATGTAACGTATTTCTGTAACTTAATCATGACATTAATTTAATTAATAAACTAAGATTCAGACTTTGTTAACTTTCTAACCAAATTATAATTGCCAGCAATGTACAACAGCAAAGTAAATTGACAAGTAATAATGAAAGTATCTGTCAGCTGTCATTTACTTTGCTGTACATTGCTGGCAATTATAATTTTGTTAGAAAGTCTGAATCTTAGTTTATTAATTAAGTTACAAAAAGCCGTTACTTTAACCTTCCTAAATAAAACCTGGCAACCGGTAACAGACTTTATGTCGGAAGATATAATTTAGAGAGTCTGAATCCGACCCCGACATTATCAATATGGGCAAACTACGGGGAATCAAACTATTTTGGAAATCTAACAAATGTCAACTAATCGTGGTCAACGTAAAACCAAAACAATACGACACTCATTCATTGAAATCTTAGTAGTGCAATTATCACAACCATTCATGTTAACCTAAAGAAAAGCCTCGTTAATAATAAAGAAACGCATAACAGTTCCTGAGACTCGACTCGGGCTAGAAGGCCTACTACGAAATTCGAAAATCGAAGTTCGTATCGTACCATCTCTCTCACTCTCGTATTAAATAATATTAGCGTCAACGGGACAATATAAAGACTCTTTATTGTACACCAGAAATATTAAGCGATATAGAAAACAGATCTATACACAGAGAAAAAAATACAAGGTAAGCAATAGGCGGCCTTATTGCTACGATACGATACGATACGGACGGACGGACAGGACGGTACTGGACGGTACGATACGAACATCGATTTTCGAATTTCGTAGTAGCCCCTCAGACTTCTTTTACAAACTAACAATTGTCAATTGTCAATCGTTTTTTCCGCGTCCAGATCTCAGGCGCTGTCAAAGGCGCCACGTATGGCAACACTGGCGTTTCGTAGGTGCTATAGTAATCCTTAATAAACCCGCATGTTAATGACCAATATTCATAATTCTACATATAATTATATCGAAAAATGACACCATTCGACCTAGTCTACAGTTAGCACAACTTGTGTTAGTACCTACTACGGAACAAAAAAACATGTTAACGTTTATGTCGATCGGAACTCGAAACAGAAGATCGGTTTTATTTTTCTTTCTCAGTTGAATCTTCAGTAAAACGAAGAAAACTGACGAGTCCCGAGCGACATACTATGGTTGTACTGTACTTATACAAGACGTTTTGAATTTAAACTATATATTTCAGTAGATGATAAGGATAGATTACATACAAGAACTGTATTTCACTATCCGCTGTATTTTAAAACTGGAACAGGTTAAGTATTTTTTTATTTTTTAGAGGGTACAGAACCTTTTTTCGGTTCGACTCGCACTTGGCCGTAGTTATTTATTTGCACTCTGTGGTTAATAAAGTGTCATTGTATTGTATTGCATACACACCCCGGCCCACAGGTCGGCTTTGCCGTGCTCCAACAGCACATGCGCGATGTGTAGACGCGGCGCCGCCTCAGAGTGCAGCGCGCACGCCACGTGCAGCGCTGTGTAGCCTGAAACAACAATAAAATAATCATCAAAATGTGTTTTTCATGAACCAATAGGAACTTCTACTAAAGCTGTGCTGTGCGAGGATAGGTAATTGAAGCGTTTCTTTCATCCTCGCACAGGGGCGTACAGGGGGCGGGGGCAAGTCAGATCACCCGCGCTTGTTTTGTCATAAAAACTACACAAGAGATACCAACATGAAACACAAGGTATATGTAGTGTATAGGGTAAACACCCGCAAGGGATCCTGCTTCATAGGTAGAACATACAATTTCCAGGGGGGGCAGCTGCCCTCCCCCCCCCTGCAACCGTCCATACTCGCACCTCTGGTCGACACGCCGCCTTCTAGTATTGTTTGTCTCAAATAATAGCAATTTTACAGATTAAAAATAAAATGGCAAAACCGGCCAAGAGCGTGTCGGACACGCCCAGGATAGGGTTCCGTAGCCATAACGAAAACATCAAGTAATGTTTTTCTAAGGATTTCGTATTGTGTACGGAATCTACCAAGTTTAGGTATATTTTATACATTAGGCTGCTATTTACTCTTAAACTACTACTAATTGTCAAGCAATAATTACATTTGAAATTTACCACGAGCTTTGCGGTGAAGGAAAACATCGTGAGGAAACCTGCACAAACCTGCGAAGCGATTCAATGGTGCGTGCGAAGTACCCAATCCGCACTGGGAACTATGGCCCAAGCCCTCTTGTTCTGAGAGGAGGCCTGTGCCCAGCAGTGGGACGTATATAGGCTGGGATGAGAGAGAGAGAATCGTAGTTGCTATAATTTTCCTGCGTCAGTTTACCTTCAGTGTTTGCGTGCGCGAGGCGGAACAGCGGCGGCGCGTCGCGCACCAGCTCGGCCAGCACGGCGGCGCACGCGTCGCCGGCGCGCGCGCACGCCGTCACCAGCGTGTCGCCCAGCGCGTCCGTCTGGGGAAGGGAGGGGGGAACTTACAATACCATACAATACACCGTGTTGTTTTAGATTTCTGTTAAATCTAAGGGCAATTTACAGGTCAAATGATAGTGGCCTAACTCTTAAGTCCCATTTAGACCATTCAAGTACTTGAATGCAAGTTGCATTACATCGCAGATTATTGAGGGACGTTGAATTTAGTTGATCAAAGAAATACCGCAATGTAGTGGAACTTGTATGCAAGTTCTCGTATAGTCTAAATTGGGCCTTACTGCAGACGTTTTCAACCAGTGTGCCGCGTATATTTTCAGGTGTGCCGCGATTGCCGCGAAGTGTACCTATGCTGCATTGAAATTATGAATGGCTATTTTAATAAGAAAATAATACGAAAACAACTGACGCGTGGCGTGTGCGATTCGCGTTGTCAGGTTGTTATGGTAACGGAGCGGAAGGAATAGCGGGGCGGGTGGAACCCTCTACGCGCCAGTCCGACTCGCACTTGGCTATTTTTTACTGGTGTGCCGTGAAACTTTGATGAACGAAAACTGTGCCGTTAAAACGAAAAGGTTGAAAACGCCTGATCAAGAGTTAAGATAATGTATGTCTCTGACTAGTTGTTTTCTAGTTGGCTCACTAGTTTTTTATAGATGGCGCACTGTTGTTAGCATTACGGGCGCGAAAACAAAGTTTAGATTAAAATCATATTTAATACACCTTAAAACCGTACATAAAAATATCGAGCATGCCACAGTGTTGCATAGTCCCCGTTTTATTCGGAAAAAAGGGAGGACAAAGGTTTCCGAAAGACAAAACTGTCTCAAAACACAGACATTCATTGCCCCGTAACGCATAATTGCCATAATTAATTTCAGATATTGCAAAATATTCACAAAATTATTCTAATTACAAATAAACCCGCGTAGCTCACCCAAACACTATGAGATTTGACATTTCGGAGACCTCACGCTACACTAGCGCCTCTAGTGGCGAATTCATACGCGATAGCCCTCATTGGTGTAACTTGTCCGGTCCCAAGTTAGAGCGTACCTCGTGGAACACGCAGTCGCGTCCTTCCATGTGCGCGGGCGTCAGCCGCAGCGCCGTGCGCACGCACTGCACCAGGTAGCGCGTGAACAGCGGCCGCCGGTGGCAGCGGAGCGCCGCCGACTTCAGGAGCCCTAGCCCTGCAAAACGTTTACGTTATAATCGGCATAAGGGCCAAAGACACTAGGTCCTTACTTTTATTTACTTGATTTTAGTTTAATATAAATAAATAAAATATCATGGGACACTTGACACCAATTGACCTAGTCCCAAACTAAGCAAAGCTTGTACTATGGACACTAGGCAACGGATAAACATACTTATATAGATTACATACTTAAATACATTTAGTTTATTATCAGATTTTAAGCTTCGTAGTCAGGTGGCGGTCGTCTGAAGGTCCGAGAATGAGAATGAGATGGCGGCGTGAAGTCGAGAAAAATCGATTACTGGGATGGGAAGAGGGGGCAGGAATGTCACCGGCTAAGCTTATTATGGAAAAGAGGGTTATTTTGGTTTTAGAGGGAGTTAAAGTAAGGAAATTTTGAGGAAGTGCTTATGCCTAAGGCAGGGTTTCTTAAACTTTTTTCAGTCACGGACCCCTGTCAAAAATATTTTTTGGATTTTTTTCTAATAAATATGTTTACAGACTGTCCTACTGAGGACCCCTAATACACATAGACCCTAAGGGGTCCGTGGACCCCACTTTAAGAAAACCTGGCTTAAGGGAAAAATCTTGGTAGGCGAGTAAGTCGGCGACACACTTAACTTGTACTGGGCATTACTGGATTCGAATGCTGGGTCGCTGGATCCCCAGGTTGTACTCACCGAAGTCCCCCAGGAACAGCGCCGGGCGCTGCGCCAGCACGCGCTCGCACAGCAGGCTGAACAGCGCGCACTGCAGGTTCTCCTCCTTGGTGGCGCCAGTCGACAGACTCAGCAAGATGTGTTGGAGGACCCTGCGGACGAACAAGGGCTAAGTAATGATTTACACGTGCGGAGCCGGAGGTCAACACTAGTATCGAATATAAGTGACTTTTCAGGAAGGTTTGAAAACAACTAGAGATAAAAAATACATTTGAGGCTCTAAACTAAGCCATTTTTCCTTAACAATTTTTTTTATTTTGAGTCGTAATTTTTTAAGCAGCTGTGTCAGCTGTCGATGGATTGTCGTCGTCGTGCATTACCGTCTTTTACGTATGGGCGGCCACGTTAGGATAATGGCGCACCTATGACTATAATAAAGCACTATTTAGCTATCGGTTATAGTTTGGTAATGGTAATAGAGTAGGGACTAGGAGCTCCCAGTCGATCACGGGGCCCTGGGCACGTGCCCAGTGTGCCCAGCGGGGAAGTAGGGCCTGGGATTATCGTCGGACGTCGTATTAGGACACCCTGTTTCAGTCAGCTAACTATAGCTAAGGAAAACAACTTGTTCTCAACACTGGCTGAACATTTCATTCTTCGCAACAAATAATGTTGGAACTTAGCTTTTGTGGTTCTTGGTGTATTTAGTTTCTACCCTAATTTTTGTTTTCATTTTAGTATCGCGGCCGCCGCATGTTTTGCGCTCGCAATTGTAATCGTAATATTAACGCTTATGTATAAGTACACGTAATTTCTCAAGTAAATGAATTATAAAATTCTTTTTGAGAATAAATTATCTTTAAACCTAAACCTATTATCGTTGAGAATATTATAAAAATAATGTATGAAAAATCAGACAAAATAAGCAATATTAAAAACAGCGCCATCTAACGGATTTTTTTTAAATAATTCTATCTATGTGTGTATATTTAAAGTGACTCTTCGCGTGTCAAATCTTTTGTGACAATTGAAATAAGATTGCTTTTTACTTGATTTGTATAAAAAATCCGCTACATTTTCTAAATGTGTCAAGGCTAATTCGAAAGTAATGCAGAAAAAGAGTAATATATTTTCATTAAAATAACTTAATATATTTTGGCAAAAAAGACTTTAATCTATTTAAATGGCTTTTATTTTTAGAAAAAGTAAAGCTAATTGAATTACCAGTTGCCACCTGCGGGGCGTGCGTAGCTTAGAGCACAGCGGTGGCTTTGTAAAAAACGCGCGTTGGATTTTATCGTTGACGTGCACCTTACTTTATTTCAAGCGAGACAAGGCGAGGCGAGGATGTAAGTCTAGACGTTGGCGTGTCATTTGTACGTTTCTGGAAGGAAATATGCGTACTAATATTAATAACCTAACCAGCAAAAAGTTGGAAAACGCCCGACTTTGTCACTTCAAAGTTCATTATCTCAAAAACGGCTCAGCCGATTTTGATGAAACATGGCTAAGAACCATCGCTAGAAAACCTGATTTCAAATAAAAAAACCGCATTCAAATCGGTCTACCCGTTTAAGAGCTACGGTGCCACTGGATTGAGACTGAAGCAAGACTCTGTTAGTAAGTAGATAAGAAGAAACCCCTCCAACCCTCTCCTCCCCGTAGTAAGCTCCGGGACCTGGGGACGTGCAGCCGGGTTTTTTTAGCTCTTGAGAGTCCGGCAATGTCCCCTCCACATTCCTCCCTAACTCCCTTCCCAGTCGTCCATAGCAGATTTATCCTGCACCTCTGCCATCTCCTATAAAGCACCTCATTCAATATTTAAAAATTAAAAACAAGTAAATAAAGACACAGACCTTAGTATCATTGGCCCTTAAGAAGACTCAACCTATCATTCCCTCAAAGGGCCGGCAATGCATCTGTGATACCGATATAGGCGATTATGTGATAAGATACAGGCTATGCCTAGTTTGGGGCCCACTAGACACTGTATTCAATGTAAAAGAACTATTTTGGTCAATAAACGACTTTTTTTATACCCCTCGTATTGGTAGGTGTCCATGGGCGGCGGTGATTGTTTCCCATCAGTTGACCCTGCCATGCTGACATGCTCGTTTTCCCCTTCTTATATAAATAAAAAAAAAAACAAAAAAAAAGATATCACTTGTGTATTTATGTTTTAATTATGATATTTAATTACGAGTGAAAATCACGAAAGTTTAAACCATTATGTTGCGTAATGTGTATACGTCTCCACGCAACTGACCCAGCGTTTTTTCCGAAGTGATCTTGCTGTCACAATCAACGCTGTTCCCGAACGTAATCTTGAGCACGATTTCGTGAATGTCAATAAACTACGGAGGCGGTAAAAACTGTTTTATACACTCGTCTGCAGGCCGGCAAACAATACTTTGCAAATGTGTTTTTGCCGGCACTGGGCGCTAAAGGTAACCTGTGGTGATCTTGTTAGTCATCATTATCTATATCAGTCCTTTTCAAAGTAGGCGATAACGCTCCCTTGTGGGTGCTGTAGGTCTAGAGGGGGGCGGTAAGGGCCTAGAGATTTATTTTTATTTTTATTCGACTGAATGGCAAACTAGCAAGTGGGTCTCTTGGTGGTAAGAGATCACCACCGCCCATAAACATCTGCAACACCAGAGGTATTGCAGATGCGTTGCCAACCTAGAGGCCAAAGATGGGATACCTCAAATGCGACTAATTTCACCGGCTGTCTTACTCTCCACGCCGAAACACAACAGTGCAAGCACTGCTGCTTCACGGCAGGATTAGCGAGCAAGATGGTGGTAGCAATCCGGGCGGACCTTGCACAAGGTCCTACCACCTGCCTGCTGTCAACTGCTTCACCTTTGTGCCTTCATTAGGCGAGACTAATATGTTATTGGGGTTTTGAGGGTGAAAAAAATGGGGGTCCCCACAAAATAACTGATTTTCAAAGTGGACGTTACACGAAAAAAGTTTGGGAACCTCCGACCTATATGATCATAATCCCAAATTGAAAATACAAACTGAAATATAGATGCACAGAAAAACCAGAAAAATAATTTGGAATCTAACCACTTTTATTTCCGTACCGCGTGCTATATTACACCACTGATGGTCAACAGTACAGACACGAATTTCCCCTATGCACCTCATATTTCAGCTATTGTTCTTGTGTTTCCCAGTTTTGTATCTCATCTGTAATCTAAACTTAAACAACGATCAAAATTCAGATGGTGAACGAAATTGGACGGTGTTAATCATAATCCCAGCCTATGTCCCATCGCTGGACACAGGCCTCCTCTGGTTTTTCGTGAACAGGTGACGCCAGAAAAGCATGTGTTGTGTTAACTTAAGCAGCGTTTCCACCAGAGACGCGCGAGGATGTGTCGCGAGGAAATATTTTTCATTGACCAATAGAAACGCTTTTAGACGACCAGATTGCCTAGTGGTTAGAGCACCTGACTAGGAAGCTTGAGGTCCCGGGTTCGATTCCCGTGTCTAGGCAGACATTTGTATGAAAAATACGAGTGTTTGTTCTCGGGTCTTGGGTGTTTAATATGTATTTAAGTATCTATATAATTATATTTATCCGTTGCTTAGTACCCATAACACAAGCTTTGCTAAGCTTACTTTGGGACTAGATCAATTCAATCAATCAATATTTATTATTTACCTCGCCTCGCTCCGCTCAGCTGTTTCCACCACAACGTTTCATAAAAACACATTCATCGCGACACAACCTCGCACATCTCAGCAGGGCTACTACGAAACTCGAAGTTGGTATCGTACCGTCCCTCTCGCTCTCGTATTAAATAGCATAAGCGTCAGAGGGACCGCACGACACGAACTTCGAGTTTCGTAGTAGCCCTGCTGCTACTGGCTACTAACTCTGCCAAAAAAAAGTAAGAAAAAAAAACAAATTGGCGGGAACCAGTTGAATATGTCACTTACTTAGGAAGTGTCAGACATTTTTGCACGCTCCTCAGCGCTGTGAGAGATATAATAAATGCAGGTGACTCCAAATATCGGGCTCTTATAATCGTGTAGTTGCTTACATTAAAAAAAACAAAGCTCTTAGCTAAGATGTTACATCTCCCTTCCATTGACTAAGATAGAAAGAGATGCAAATAGCAACAGGCACACCTTGGTTTTTGCATGCGCATTTATAGTATAAACGTATATGTATGTACAACTACGTATATTGATGCCACAAGGTCGAATACCAATCAGCGCCCAAGCCATACTTATCGGAGCGTGTTTGTATGTCTATGTACTTATATTATGAACTCTAGGGATGACAAATAAGTTTAAAAAGAGTATGAAAAAATAAAACCGGCCAAGAGCGAGTCGTACACGCCCAGGATAGGGTTCCGTAGCCATACGAAAAAATCAAATATTTTATTTATTTCGTATTGTGTACTGAATCTTCCAAGTTTAGGTATATTTTATACCTTAGGCTGCTATTTACTCTTAAACTACTAATAATTCTCAAGCAAACTTAGCCGCTATAATTGTCCTTGTAAATTTGATATGTTTACTACCATTCTGATTTTTTCAATTTTTTCCACCCATCAGTAGATTTTAGAGGGGGCGGACGCTCGATTTCAAGTTGAATATTTCGCAAACAGATCACTAAATAGAAAAATTGTCTTACCAACCCCCCAATGGTTTTAAAAGACCTGTCTAACGATACCCCACAATATACAGTTAGTCGAGAAAAAAAAACACCCCCACTTTACGTCTATTGGGAGGTGCCCTAAAATTTTTTTTTTACTTTTTTTTATTGTACTACTTTGTCGGCGTGACTGATATCTATATTTATGTCAAATTACAGCTTTCTAGTACTGTCTCTGAGCTTACCCGCGGACAGACAGACACACAGAGACATGGCGAAACTAAAAGGGTTCCTAGTTGACTACGGAACCTAAAAGAAAGTCATGTTAAAAGTAGAAGTCTGGTGGCTTAGTGGTTTAACATATGGCCTGTCAAGCAGAGGTCGTAGGTTTTAACTGGGGCTCGCTTCTCAAGGAAGATAGGCGATGAAACTACAAGACACCTAACGGACAATGTAACCTAGACGTATTTAAGCTTGCTAGAATAGTCTTAGGGTTAGGGTGCACTTCTCATAAATGGTATCCAGGATCCCAGGGTGTAAAGATGGATCAGTCAGGCAGGTTTTATGTTGTTTTAACTATTAGGTAAGATTATTTAAAAATGATCTCGTTTTAACAAACGATAAAACTTTCAGTCGGCAGTCAAAATAGTTTTTCACTTCTCATGCTCGTAAAGTTCGTGTTTATGCTGGATCTAGGCGACATAAAATAACTTTTTATGCTCTAGTGCATAAAGTAAAATCTTCGTCTAAGACCAAGGTAATCAGGCGTCAACAGACACAAACAAAGAAGTTTCTATATATTTTTTTTATACATTTTTAATTTATATAAAACTCAAAATCAATCAAAATAAATCAATAAAACTAAAAATGTATAATTAGTAATGCACGAAAAACAAAATGTACATAGTAAGTGAACAATTGTTTCCACTGTTGTTATTTCATTTCCTCGCCATCGAAGTCAAAAGCAGTGTAAAACTCGAGCATTAAACCCATTTTCCCCTCGACGTGTATCCACCCTTGCCGTACCGGCTCAGGTGGCTATTTGAACGTTTCGGGTAAAATGGCTCGTTTTATGCTCTAGTTGTACAATCTACTATTTAAACACGCACATCAATTATTTTGATTATTTTTGTAAACTTGTGCCTAAAGTTGTTACTTGTTTCGATATATAACCTAAACAAAAAGTTGGTAAACCTCCGACTTTGTCACTTCAAGTTCAATATCTCCAAAACGGCTGAACCGATTTCGATGAAACATGTCTAAGAACCATCGCTAGAAAACCTGCCCTCAAATAAAGAAAACCGCATTCAAATCGATCCACCCGTTTAAGAGCTACGGTGCCACAGATAGACACACAGACAGACAGACACATAGCGGTCAAAATTATAACACCCCTCTTTTTGCGTCGGGGGTTAAAAACTAAGTCTTCATTGATGTTTTTTGTGGGGATTCTCTACGTACATTTTTCACATCCTTACGGATCACGCTTTTGCCTAGTTTCCCCGTAGATAAGTTTGTTATGGAACAGAATATGCATTAATAACATGTTTTTGCTTAATTACTTCCTTATTTACACAATTTACTGTTAGTTAAGTAACGGTACCCAAAAAACCGGCCAAAAGCGGGTAGAACTCGCGTGGAGAGGGTTCCGTACAATGCCCAAGTCAAAGATTTCCTCTACTTTTTTTTTAATATTTTTACGGTGCCTTTTAAATTAATACAAAATATCAAATCCCCACGGAAAATATCGTGAAATCCTCACGGTAAGACACGAGTTAACTACTTGTAACGTGGCGCTTCGGCGGGGAGTCGAACCCCGGTCTCCCGCGGACAGGCGAGGGGATTGACTGCCACGTTAGATTGCAAACGTACCGTGGCACCTTCGCGCCGCGCTAACATTAGCCTACGATCCAGGTGCGGCTGCGCACTGAGGGTCTGGAGGCTTTCTATACTCGGACTAGCTCAGGGGTCTAGGTCAGGGAGATGATGTAAACACCGATTTGATAATACACAATACTGAGGGCTTTTATGCCTGTTTATTGATAACTAGTAAACCTACACCTTAAATACTAAATCACTACTTAAACTACGGCGAACTTAACCTACGGTTATTCTGTCCACGCTATCACTGCGCGAGAACGATCGCACCGCGGCGGCGGGACAGTGTTTAGTAAGGACGGCACGGACGGTTATTCACACCACGCTACCACTGCGCGAGGTCGATCGCACCGCGGCGGCGAGGCGGTGGTTAGTGGATACGGGATGGACGGCGGGTCTGGCCACGCTCCACTGCGCGAGGTAGATCGCACCGCGGTGGCGGGTCAGTGTTTAGTACGGATGTTACGGGCGGTTATCCTCACTCCGCTACCACTGCGCGAGGTCGATCGCACCGCGGCGGCGAGGCGGTAATTAGTAGGTACGGGAGGCTAGAGGGGGTTAGCGGGGAGAGGAGGAATCGAGGGGGGCGTCACTCGACGGCCCCACACGTCCAGCCAGGCTGCGCGAGAGATCGCACCGCTCCGGTCTAGTCGCGTCGGAGGACGCCGGGCAACTCCGCTCTCGGCGGTGCGGCGCGGTTATATACTATCGCGGGGTATGGTGCGGTGCGCGGGCGGCGGCGGGGGCGGCGCTGCAGTGTTGTAGCGCACGGTCTGGCTCGCAGGTGTCGGCAGCGGTTGCGTCAGCCTGGCGCAGTGTTGTAGCCGCACGTTCCTTGACTCGTGACGGGTTCCCTCGTCACATCCCCCTCCCGCTCGTGAAGATTTTTTTCCTGCGGGAAAAAAATCACCGGTGAACCTGTTGGACTACCTTGTACGATCTGTACTGCCTGCTGGGGTCCACCTGTGTTCGTGCGGTTGCGGGTAACGGTTGATACTTATCTGTATGAATTGTAGGTTTGTACGGGACTACGGGTTATAAGTGAAACCTAAACTTCCAGTTGGGTTTTTCCATTTTTTTTTTTCGTTTGTTTGTACTGTTTTGGTCACGGCTGTTTTTTGTATTTGGGGAGCCGTATGCAACCCCTTCTGTGGTTGCCGTTGCGCGGCTTCCCTCTCCTCTTATTTTTTTTCCTTTCTTCTCCGTTGGTACCTTCCGGTCCAACTGGGGAGGTCTCTGTGTCCGTGTTCCTTCTCATCGGCGTGGACTCTTGCCTAATAGCAAATGTAACGGTGTGGCTCCTACTTAATGGCGTTATTTCCGGTTTTCTAATACGGTTTTTGCTGCGGGTTATTTGTAGGGGGCGGTCGGGATCTTAGTTTTATTTCCTTTTTTTTTTTTTTGTTCTGTTTTGTGAAGGGTTTTATGTCTTTTATATGGGCTGTTATTATTCGGTTTCTCTTGGCTTCGTCTCGTAATAAGTATATTACTGGTGACTTCCTTCCGACGACCTTATATGGTCCCGCGTATTTTGGGCTTAGCTTCGCGCAAAAATTTTTATTCGCATCTGATAACGGGTATGTTTTTTTTAATACGTAACTGTCGGGCTGGGTTTCCCACTGTCTCCGTTGTTGATCGTAATATTTCTTTTGGGTTTCTGGCTGGTAGTACGGTTGTGCTATTTTATTTAGCGTCTTTGCCGTGCCCATACGGCCTGCTCCTAAGGCGTCGTGGTTCTTTTGTCGGATTTCGGTTTTTTTCTCTTGCTGCACGCACATTTTCCGTTCTGATTTCGGGTCTAGTTTTGTTCCGTATGTTGGGTTTGTTATCTTTTTATAGAATCTTCCTTCTTTTATGCGGTGTTGCTCTTGTTGTCGGTTGTTGGTTACCTCTGTTATTTTTGTGTTGTACCATTCTCGGGGCTGTTGTTGATATGCATAAACTGGGTTTCTGGATAATTCATCCGCTACTTGATTGTGTTTACCCGGTCCGTTCTTGAGGTCGAATTTTGAGAATATTTGCGCGTTTCTCAACTTTTCTAACGTGTGATCTATTTGCGGTATCGGGTATGCGTCTTTTTCGGAGATTTCATATTTCTTACGGAAGTCAATACAGACTCGGCGGTCACCATTCTCTTTCTTTACTAGCACTATTGGTGAGCTATACGGGCTTTCGGACGGTTCTATGACGCCTTGTTCCAACATGGTTTTCACGTGTTCATCAATTTTCTTTTGCTGGTGGGGTTTCCTCGGGTAGTCTTTTTGCTTTATTGGTTTATTGTGTTCTAGTTTGATCCGGTGTTCCATCCATGTGTTGCCAATCGGGCTCTTGTCGCATTTCTCAAACTCGGCGGTCAACATCTGTTCCAGTTCCTCTTTCTGTTTCTGTGTTAGGCCGGTATTGTTTTCTTCCACTTGGTTTTCCTTTGTGACGTCGCTGTCTTCTTTTTTAGCTGGGGTGTTTCCCCACTGAAGGGTCAGTCCCACTCGTCTCAATACATCCATTCCAATAATGGTGCAATTTGCTGTTGGCAACACTCTAACCCAGTGCTTAAATGTGATTCCATTCAGCTCTATAGAGACTAGGACGTCCTTGTTTATTTCCACCTCGTTACCGTTTGCTAGTATTATTTTCCTACGCCTATCCTTCTGGGTTGCGTTGCTTTCGACGCATTTCTTGTACGTATCTGCATTTATATATGTGTTAGTTGAGCCTGTGTCTATCAAGCATTTTTGTTTTCCTCCCATTATAGATGCTTCTTTGAAATACCGGTTGTCCTCCCTTTGTATTTCATTTGCTGCTCCTGCACCTTCCTTTGTCCATCTGCAGCAGTTTTTGCTCAATACTCCTACTTTCCCGCATGTACTGCAGAATATTTGCCTCCTGCCTCGGCATTCTCTTGTGGAGTGTCCCGGTTTGCCGCACGACCAGCAGCATGTTGCGGAGTTGTAGTTGGGTTGTATTTTCCCTCGCCCGCTTGTTGTGCCTGGTCGGTGCTCCATTGGTGATCCCTTTGGTCGGTAATTGGTTTCTAGCTGCGGTATCGGTCCTATTCGGGTTTTTTCTTTGAATTTTTCCTTCTGTATATTTTCGTAGTCGGTCGTTAGTTGTATGAGGTCCTCTATGGTTGTGAAGTCTTGTTTCTTTACGTACGTTTTGTAATTCGGGTGCATGTTTTCATAGATCCGGTTTATCCTCTGTTCCTCCGACAGTTTGGCTTGTCTTCTCATTATTGTCTGTAAGTCTGTCACGTAATCTGTGAATTTCTCTGCGAACCTTTGCTTTCGTGTGATTACTATTTCTTCTAGTCTTGTTTCGTAATTGCTTGGAAAATAATAAAGTTTGTACAACTTCACGAACCCGTCCCAATCTTCCCATGCATCTTTATTATTTCTGTACCACCACAGTGCTTTCCCCCTTAACACGTGTGGTAGAGCTTGGAGCATTTGATCCTTTTTGATGTTTTTCGAGGTCATCAACTCTTCTATCCTTTCTAGGATTTCTACCGGATCACCGGTTCCGTCAAACGTTACTCCCCAGCTTCTCGTTAGACTCGTCATGTCCATTTCTGGTTGTTTTTCGGTGCTCATGGTTGTTTCCCCTTCGTTCGGTATCGCGGTCTCCTTCGTGTCTTCTGTTTCGTGGCCTTCTTGGCTTCGGATGTGGTCGGCTAGTTGTTTTCGTAGTTGTTCTACGGTTAAATTGTCGGTCGGTAACTCTTGTTCTTTTGATTCTTTAATTAATTCTGTTTTCGGTAGGCTGTATATCCAGGATGTGGGCATTACGCCTCGTACTAAGTCGATTAGTCCGTGCGTGTTGTCGGTCGGTCTGTTCGTTTGTCGTAATCGTCGGTTTTTCTCTACTATCTCTCCTGACTCTGAGCGAAACACTGTGAGTTATTTAGTTGGGCGCCAAATGTAACGTGGCGCTTCGGCGGGGAGTCGAACCCCGGTCTCCCGCGGGACAGGCGAGGGGATTGACTGCCACGTTAGATTGCAAACGTACCGTGGCACCTTCGCGCCGCGCTAACATTAGCCTACGATCCAGGTGCGGCTGCGCACTGAGGGTCTGGAGGCTTTCTATACTCGGACTAGCTCAGGGGTCTAGGTCAGGGAGATGATGTAAACACCGATTTGATAATACACAATACTGAGGGCTTTTATGCCTGTTTATTGATAACTAGTAAACCTACACCTTAAATACTAAATCACTACTTAAACTACGGCGAACTTAACCTACGGTTATTCTGTCCACGCTATCACTGCGCGAGAACGATCGCACCGCGGCGGCGGGACAGTGTTTAGTAAGGACGGCACGGACGGTTATTCACACCACGCTACCACTGCGCGAGGTCGATCGCACCGCGGCGGCGAGGCGGTGGTTAGTGGATACGGGATGGACGGCGGGTCTGGCCACGCTCCACTGCGCGAGGTAGATCGCACCGCGGTGGCGGGTCAGTGTTTAGTACGGATGTTACGGGCGGTTATCCTCACTCCGCTACCACTGCGCGAGGTCGATCGCACCGCGGCGGCGAGGCGGTAATTAGTAGGTACGGGAGGCTAGAGGGGGTTAGCGGGGAGAGGAGGAATCGGAGGGGGGGCGTCACTCGACGGCCCCACACGTCCAGCCAGGCTGCGCGAGAGATCGCACCGCTCCGGTCTAGTCGCGTCGGAGGACGCCGGGCAACTCCTGCTCTCGGCGGTGCGGCGCGGTTATATACTATCGCGGGGTATGGTGCGGTGCGCGGGCGGCGGCGGGGGCGGCGCTGCAGTGTTGTAGCGCACGGTCTGGCTCGCAGGTGTCGGCAGCGGTTGCGTCAGCCTGGCGCAGTGTTGTAGCCGCACGTTCCTTGACTCGTGACGGGTTCCCTCGTCACAACTTACTAGCGCTATCTAGTGAGGTTTTAGTGAACCACGTTATTTTCAATTGATTGTTTCGGAGATCAGGGGTGGGGGGTTTGGGAATGGTAAATTTTCGTCTTCTTTCGTGAATAAAATCAACACTGTTGATATTTTATAATAATAACAAAAATATATTTGAGATCCCTATAACGAACTCTTTCATTTTATATATGACACAGTATGGTTTGCAAAACTTTATTTTTTAGTTTCCCGATTTGTCCCCCGACAATGACCCTTACCCTTATTAAAAAAAATATTTATTTACTTTGCACATCTGTGTTCGGGTCATAGGATTACACCATCCTACCAAATTTCACTTGATTTGGGGTCCAGTAAATTCGGAGCAAATTGGCTGTGACAGACGGACGGACAAACAAACAGACGCACGAGTGATCCTATAAGGGTTCCGTTTTATTTGTGCGGAACCCTAAAAAGGGAAATCCTTAAAAAATAACCCTTTTAAAGATATTGCTTATTAGTCCGTAAATGACTAATATACAAATATGTAGTGCTTATGGTAAAATGGGCGTTCAAATAATACGTAATGCAAGTTTTGGAGATTTTGACCCCCCCCCCCCCATGTAACGCGCCGTAACATTTTTCGGTACTCCCCCTTCCTAAACGTTACATAACAACCAAATGACCATTTCTTATTTTTTTTTAGCTTTTCTTTAGCAGTTTTAACGAATTTAGTTGGTATTTTTTGGCACAGTTCCACTGGCAATCAGCATGAGAGCATTTATAGGCCAAGAACATCAACTGATGATGCGAATTTCCCACTTTTGGAGACATTATAGTACTTGTTACAAAAAAACTGTGACGTAACGCGTTCTTTGAACCCCCTCCCGCCCCTGTAACACATCGTCAACGTTTCACAACCCCTCCCCCCCAATTGCCTTCCTTCCTGCATTCCTCCCTTGTCAAAAATTGCGTTACGAAATACTTGAACGTCCCCTAATTGAAAATCGTCTGTACTGTACAGAACCCTTCGTGTTTTAGTAGTAATAGCACTTGTCCGGTATTTTTTAAACGTAAGTAAAGTTAATTTATAGTGCGGGAAATAACGTAGTCGCGTGTTCACTCGCTCAACACGTGGTTACTAAAGGAAAAATAGTTCAAACCAGGCTTGCACACATTGGAGGCTTGGACACGAGCCTGCTTGTATATTTTTAGCTAGATATATACATGTGTATCCTCAACTAGACGTTGCCGCAGAATTGGTATGTAGTTTGAAACTTCCTACAGGAACCACTATTTACGGATAAAAAGTAGCCTAAATGTATGTTAATCCAGAGTACCTATATATACCTAGTGCCATCGACGAAGACGCGTGATTTTCTCAAAATTAGACATTAATGACATGCACGCGTCATCGTGAATGACTCTACCTATTAAGATTGGTTTTTTGGAATCTTTTTGTATTTTTTATTTCAATTCCAAATTTTTACTTTTACGGTCATCCCGTAAAACCTAAATTGAAAATACAAACTGAAAGTTTCTCGATGAGGGCTACGGCATAGATGTCGCTAGCGTCGCTGCTTAAGTGACTAAGTAAGAAACAAACAAGCTGAGATATGAGGTGCATAGGGGAAATTTGTGTCGGTACCGTTGAGTGGTGTAGCGGTATAGCACGCGGTACGGATTACCGAGGACCTGGGTTCGATTCCCAGTGATGGTCTTATTTTTCTGTTTTTTCTGTGCATCTATATTTCAGTTTGTATTTTCGACTCTACCTATATTATCTGTATGTCAAACTTCATGCAATACCGTTCATTAGTTTTTGCGTGAAAGAGTAACAATCATCCAAACAAACATCTATCCATAGAAACTTTCGCGTTTATAATATTATTAAGATTGCAAAGTAAATACTTTTCTTTTCTCTTTATCTATTTGTTTTGCATTTGTGAATGTTTTGTAACAGCCCGATTACGGATATTTTCACATAGTAGTTCACTTCTCAAATCTTACTTTAATACTTACATACTTTTTAGGGTTCCGGAGCCAAAATGGCAAAAACGGAACCTTTCTTACTTATGCAAAGTAACGTTAGGCTGCATTTACACCAGAGAGGTGCGCGGAATGTGTTCATTAACCAATAGAAACAAACACACACAGTTACACAAAGTGTAACTGATGTCACCCGAGTTGCGGGACAGAATAATATAAGTACCCACACTTAAATACAAGTTGATTGACCCAAATTAGGCGGCCGGATGGCCATGTGGTTAGAGAGCCCGACTACGAAGCTTGAGGTTCCGGTTTCGATTCCCGGCCGGGGCAGATATTTGTATGAATAATACGAATGTTTTTTCTCGGCTCTTGGATGTTTGATTATTAAGGTATATTTATCTATATAAGCTTTTGCTCAGTTCGGGACTAGGGCAATTGGTGTAAACTTTCCCATGATATTTATTTATTTAAATACTAGTACTAGTAGGCTATGAATATAACCCTGGTTTGTACGCAAACGATTGGCTTACGAGCCAGCATAAATAAACGATATTTCTCAAACTCGTTATGTTGTCAGCTCTGCATCGTGTTTGTGTACCGACGTCTGCTCCTGCGCAGGTACCTACTTCACGTCTATTCCTGTCACAACTTATTCAAATCGATGCATACTTAAATGGTTGGACAAATATTGAAATACCTGAGCGGGAGACAGTGTTTTATGTTTTCTTTGTGATGTTGATGTAATATGGTAGATGACACCATAAAAGCACTTAGTTTTAGCCCTGAACACCAGATATTCAATCAACTGCACAATTAGACTCACAGTTCCTTTGAAAGAAATGTCTAAATAGTTATGGTTGTACTAAATCTGTGGGAGAATATATGTATCCTGTATGGTATAGAATGTAGGTATTCTGTTTTTTTTTTCGAAATTTGAGTAAGTACTGATTTTGGCATTATTTTGAGTTGGTTTATTATAATATCAACGAAAACTTTTTACTTTAAGCTAGGCAAAAATGTTCTAACATTAAATGTTTTAAACTTTTGTTATTTTCACTCATAGTTGAATACTATAATTACCTTTAGTCTGTAATGATATCACATTAATATACTTTAATAATACTTTAAAAGAGGTAGATTATTAAGCGCGCCGAGAATGATGCATATATTTTCGCTACAATTGTATTTTCTAGCTTGTGAAAGAAAAAGAAAACCACGATTCAATTTTCAGGGATTCCCATGGGAATATAGTAAGAATCAAATTTTGTTTTGTTACATTTTATCGTGTGCAGCTAATGTACGACCTGTAATTGGCGCCTTGAATGAACGACAAAAATCGACAGTGATAATTCATACCCTCATGTAATCACAGGCCTAGGGCACCGAATAAGTCGTTTCTGGGAAGTTGCATACGTTTTTATAATAAAATTCCAAAAAATATTATAAATTAAACACATTTAAAATTCAGATCTGTTGTCAAGAAGACATTAATATCAAAGGCGTATTATAAAGTTAATGATTATATCATGGACAGGGATATTTGGAAATAATTCCGATCCGCATTAGCGGTCCCTTCAAATAGCGAACTTATTGTGTTAAAAATAAAGTTGTGTTAAGTACTTGTGATGTATAGATATCATTTAATAATATTTCTGTTTAATAGTTATTTGTGTCACAAGGGAGCAAAATGGTGTATTTACGGCGAGGGCGTAAATTGAATCCAGAATGGAGCGAAGGATTCTACAATAGAATCCTGAGCGTAGAGAGGGATTGTAAAGTAGAATCCTAAGCGTAATGAGGGATTCAAGCGTCCAAGATGAAAATATTTTGCTCCCGAGTGGCTCATACAACTTTTCACACCGAGCATTAATAAACTTGAAAAAAATAATTCTAAATATTATTAAAGAACAACCAGCATAGAAAATGGCGTGACTTTAAAATTATCAACTTCAAAAAATGGCATTTGCAATAAAACACTTAGAAAAGCCTTGAACAGAAAAGTTGCACTTTGCTCCCTCTCGCCAGGGAGGAAAAGTTACTTTTCTGAAGGAGAGGTGTGACAAAAAATATACCTCGTTGAGTTTCTTGCCGGATTCTTCTCAACAGAGGATTTTCCGAACCGGTGGTAGATTTTTTTTGACATTCATATTTTGACTTTGACTTTGAATATGACTTTGTCCCGTTTGGTGTCGAGACCCTTGGTCCGTTGGGTCCTAGCGCCTTGAAGCTTTACCAAAATATCTATAACAGGGGACCGAAGAGCCGGCAGCTTCCTCGGACATAGAATTAGCTTAGCTATTCAAAGAGTAAACGCTGTCAGCATTTTCGGAATCTTGCCTAAGGGGGCTGTTTTTAATCATTTGTTCATCATCATCATCCCAGCCTATATACGTCCCACTGCTGGGCACAGGCCTCCTCTCAGAACAAGAGGGCTTGGGCCATATAGTTCCCACGCGGGCCCAGTGCGGATTGGGAACTTCACACGCACCATTGAATTTCTTCGCAGGTTTGTGCAGGTTTCCTCACGATGTTTTCCTTCACCGCAAAGCTCGTGGTAAATTTCAAATGTAATTCCGCACATGAATTTCGAAAAACTCAGAGGTGCGAGCCGGGGTTTGAACCCACGACCCTCTGTTTGAGAGGCGATAGGTCAAACCACTAGGCCACCACGGCTTAATCATTTGTTGTTTGTGTTTAATTTGAGTTTTTTTTTGTTCTATGTAGGCATTTTAAGTCTAGGATAGTTTGTTGTAAAATAGCTGTTGCCCGCGACTCTGTCCGTGTAGAATTCGTTTATCACTATCCCGCGGGAACTATGCAATTTTCCGGGATATAAACTATCCTATGTCCATCCCCGGGACTCAAACTATCTTTATAACGAATTTCATCTAAATCGGTTCAGCGGTTGAGACGTGACAAGGTAACACACAAACAGATTAACAAACTTTCGCATTTACGATATTCATCATCATCATCCCAGCCTATATACGTCCACTGCTGGGCACAGGCCTCCTCTCAGAACAAGAGGGCTTGGGCCATATAGTTCCCACGCGGGCCCAGTGCGGATTGGGAACTTCACACGCACCATTGAATTTCTTCGCAGGTTTGTGCAGGTTTCCTCACGATGTTTTCCTTCACCGCAAAGCTCGTGGTAAATTTCAAATGTAATTCCGCACATGAATTTCGAAAAACTCAGAGGTGCGAGCCGGGGTTTGAACCCACGACCCTCTGTTTGAGAGGCGATAGGTCAAACCACTAGGCCACCACGGCTTAATCATTTGTTGTTTGTGTTTAATTTGAGTTTTTTTTTGTTCTATGTAGGCATTTTAAGTCTAGGATAGTTTGTTGTAAAATAGCTGTTGCCCGCGACTCTGTCCGTGTAGAATTCGTTTATCACTATCCCGCGGGAACTATGCAATTTTCCGGGATATAAACTATCCTATGTCCATCCCCGGGACTCAAACTATCTTTATAACGAATTTCATCTAAATCGGTTCAGCGGTTGAGACGTGACAATTTAACACACAAACAGATTAACAAACTTTCGCATTTACGATATTCATCATCATCATCCCAGCCTATATACGTCCCACTGCTGGACACAGGCTTCCTCTCAGAATGAGAGGGCTTGGGCCGTAGTTCCCACGCAGGCCCAGTGCGGATTGGGAACTTCACACATACCACTGAATTACTTCACAGGTGTGTGCAGGTTTCCTCGCAACGTTTTCCTTCACCGTAAAGCTCGTAGGTACTTAATAATTGTTTTAAATGTAATTTCGCACCATGAATTTCGAAAAACACAGAGGTGCGGGCCGGGGTTTGAACTCACGAACCTCATTTATGATATTAGTGGGATATATTTTATTTATATAAGTAGGTAATTTAATAATAATTTAATAATTCCGGGTCGGCAAATTCGGGGTCGTGCACTAACCGAACCGATTTTATCTAATCAGAATCTCCCTGTTTATAAGCATATATAGCTACATATCAGCTCCATACCATAATAATATTACTATTACCGGTACATACCTATCTAATTCAGTAACATACAAACAAGGAAAATTTTAAATAAAAAACTTGAAATTAGAACTAAACACGTTTTTGGGATGTCCCCCAAGTTAGATTGGTTTGTTTTAATAGTACATTGTGTCCTAAGGGCGGTAAATAAGGAATTGAGTCGATAAACTTTTTCTTGAAATGAAGTAGTTTATTTTGCTTCAGACATGGTAAATCGGTCTTAAAAAATAGTGCTAATGAGCTGCGATAATTATGTCTAACCAGATACACTGGCATGCAAACAAATCTTATTTTCTAGATTTTTTTTTTACCTAAAATAAATAATGTTATTCAGCAAGATTAAATACTGATTATTAATAAATTGTAAAATTGAAATTAATCGTTAGAGATAAATAAGTTACTAACCCCTTCTTAAATTTATTTACTAATATATTATGTGTTTTGTTACATGAAATAAATGATTTGAATTGAATTTAATATTAATTTCTGCATAACAACATGCAACATATTTATAAGGCCACATTTAATGCAAATAAATAATTGAAAATTGAAATTGAACAATGTGATAACTTTCATGTTATTATTTAAAGAATTCTTTGATAGAATAAAATGCTTTCCTTCAGCTTGTAACTTGTTGCCATCGTTAAGCCTCCTGGAATATACATAGTAATATGCCACG
Organism: Choristoneura fumiferana; assembly: GCF_025370935.1. NCBI lineage: Eukaryota > Metazoa > Arthropoda > Insecta > Lepidoptera > Tortricidae > Choristoneura > Choristoneura fumiferana. The sequence goes on from NC_133501.1 coordinate 1,823,146, forward strand.
TAATATGTCACGAAGACAGTGGTAAAAAAAAAATTTAGGGCACCTCCCATACACGTAAAGTGGGGGTGATTTATTTTTCTCGACTAACCGTATAGTTTTGGTTATCGTTTGATAGGTCTTTTAAAACCATTGGGGGGTTGCCCAGACGATTTTTCGAGATTCAGTGATCGGTATCGGTTTGCGAAATATTCAACTTTAAGCCCCTCTCTAAAATCTACTGTTGGGTGGAAAATTTTGAAAAAATTCAGGATGGTAGTAAGATATTAAATAGCAGCCTAAGGTATAAAATATACCTAAACTAGGAAGATTCCGTACACGATACGAAAGCATTAGAAAAATATAACTTGATTTTTTCGTAATGTCTACGGAACCCTATCTTGGGCGTGTCCGACACGCTCTTGGCCGGTCATTTATTCTAGAATAATTTATCCGCGAAGAATTCATTCGTCATTTGAAAAGTGGTTTATATTTTATTGGGATAAACCCGGGAAATATACATGGTTTTTTGTTTTGGGTTAGTTATTTTTGTAACCTGAGAAATAGATTTAGGTACACATTTTCCATACACAGAAAAACACTTTAGAGGGACATAACAAATTAATAATAAAAAAAATATATAAATTGGGCCCCACTCAACATAATGTTGGTCCTAATGACGTCTCCAGAATCGCCCTGTATATAAATGCAAGTCAATAATATTCAAATAAATAGTATATTTCACGTCTTGGAGGTAAAACAGCTATTTTCGTCCCGAGTGGGCTGGATGACGCAAGCCCTCAGTTTTCCTCACAGATATATGATAATTCAAGCCTTTAGCGGCTGGCGAATAATTGTACTTCACCTAATGAATATATGTATGTTGTCAATCCACTCTGCTTTCGCGTGAAAAATGGGTCACGCGCTGAATGAATAACCTTCCAATAAAAACCATGTTGTTTGTGGAAACGGGGGAACCATCGAACGGGTCGGCAGGTACCACCAGCCATTATGTATCTACCGCCTAACGTTGAGCGTTTGCACGTCAAAATAATCCAATAACGTGTCTGTCAACTTGAAAGTTCGACTTTAGCGACATATTCATACATATTCATAGGAACTTGTTTAAAAATTGATAGACCACTTATTTGGCTGATGGTACACGTACATGTCCATTTACTTTGAAATAGGTATATTTAGATTGAAAATTAGATTCAGCGTACAACCTTTTAACTTTTATAGACTTATCTCGTAGAAGTGAGTATGAGTAGGTATTCTATGTGTAACAAACACGACCTGTCAATTTGTCGCTTGTCGTATCTAAAAGCGCGCCAAAGGCAGACTTGTCCGGTGTACAGTCACCAGCACCAATATCTGACACAACAAGCGTGCATAAATATCTGATACGACTCTATTTCTAGGGCCGGAAGGACGTGTCAGATATTTTTGCACGCTCCGCTGTGGCAGATATTAATGCTGGTGACTGTACCTAGATGGTTGTCTATAGTCGGCCCTGGCCTACGAACAAATGGCCCTGTACTACGAAGTGCAAAATTCGAACTTCGTATCTTGCTGTCCCGCTGACGCTAATATTATTTAAACAAGAGTGAGAGAGACGGTACGATACGAACTTCGATTTTCCAATTTCGTAGTGGCCCCCCTTGGGTGGGTTTAGGATTCAAAAAGACTCACCCGTACGCTGCTTTCGTATCCAGCTGCGACAGCTTCACACACAACCCCTTCCTCTCCTCCACTTTCAGTTTCCTCGCATGCTCCTCAAATATCTCCTTGCAAGGTTTCCTGCTCATCTGACAACACTCCAGCTTAGCAAACTCCGCCAACAGCTCCTTCTGTAGATCTTTATACTGCTTCATTGTCATCAGCGACCCTGATGATGCCTTCGGCCGCTTCTTTTCTGAATCAAGCAGCTCTTGGTGCAAATCTTGATGCAACTCCTTTGGGACCTCCTGGTATCTCTCTACTTCTGTGGTTATATCTTGGTATTTTTCCAAGTCACTGTTGTAGATAGGTGATGAGCGGTCCGGAGATAGAATGTACTCTGAGCTAGTGAGTTGTGGTGAACCCAAATTGACAGAAACTGGGCTGGATACATTTTCAGAATACGGCGGCGTTGGATAGGCGGCTTGGTAGCTGCTGTCTAGCTCGAAATTTAAGAGTGTTTTGTTGAATTCTTCTAGAGGATCTATCTCTTTGGGGATGTAGTTCTCGCTAAGCATTTCGATATAATCGTGGAGTATATCCTCTGGTAATTCGGATGCATCTTCGTTGACGTATTCTTGCGCGGTTTGCCAGAGTAAGCTTTGTTGCTCGCAGTTTTCTGGAAAGTTCTGTACGTTTGTCTCGATTGTGGAGAGAGCTTGGTTGATTTCGGAGAGGTCTGTATTGGGTTTTACGAAGACTTGGCCGCCTGTGTAGTTGTTCGTGTTGAACGGGACCCGACATATCTGAAAAGATGAAGTTTTTGAATAAATACTGAATTGAAATAATTTAGGGAAGGCACAAACGGGCTTCAGACGAGGTTCAGTCGGTTTTGTTCTATTTTGAGAAAACAGCGTTCCAAGGTCAAAAAAATGACATATCAGCGCCGTTAGCAAGATAGGCAGTTTGCTGATTTGGGAGCATTTTGTGATATGAGCATTTTTTATTTCATTAAGTAATTTTATTTTTAATTTCTTTGTTCCACGTTGTTATGAATGGATGTTTTTTCTTTCAAGTTCACGATTTACTTCTCTATTCTTAGTTAGATAAATAGAGTATACTGTCAAGCTCAAAAAATAGTTTAAACGATCTAGATTTATTGTGGGGCTTTTTCAAAGGCTAACTTTCTTATCTAATGCTATAAACTACAATCCTTACAATATATTATTACAAACTAGTGTTTATGTTTACCAGCGGCTACACACACGTAAACCAAATTTTACGTGAATTTTCGAAATTTTATCCCGACTCCATATCAAAGGCCATTTAAATCCGTTTAGCGGTTTTAGGACGTATTCAATGGCCGTAGAGTCAAAGAATTCGAATAGCGAGAAACTAAGGCAAGCAGCTGCAAAAAACCCATATAGACTTCCTCGTAAACTATGGAGTGCTTTGTTCACAGAAAATGCATTTCTCCGAACATAAGTTCGCAAAAACTTTTCAAAAAAACAAAAGATACGAGTATCTTTGCCCCGCAAACAAATAAGAGAGGAGATCGTGCTCGAAACTAAGTACTGAACCAGTGAGATACACCTTTGGCCTCATTTGCAACTGCATTAGGTGAGATTAGGGGTCATTGACATCACAGGTCAAATTACGTAAAAAAACTAGCACTTTAGCTTCATAATAATTCAAAATGGTGAACTGTCACAGGACGCAAAGGAATTCGCTCAAATCTTCCAGGTGAGTTTTGGAACCCTAAAAATTTATTCAAATTGTAAGTAAAACTTAAATAAATATCCTATTTACCTTTTTTGTTACAGATATTTTGATTAATCACTAATTCATGTCAATTTAAGATATCTTTTCTTTGTCTAGCCGAAAAGCCGGATAAAATAAAATGGTGCTTTATTTTATCACATTTCGTTGTCAATGTCGCGTATCTGATAGCTTACCTATCGAAAGAATGATGAAAGTTCATGAATTACTTTATTACTATTGATATTGATATTGAGTAGGTATTTGACTAAGTACCTATTTTTTATTTATTTATTTTATACATTAAAGCTTGACCACGCATGTTATCGACTAGAAAAACAATTTTTAAGCTACCTTTACAAGTAGACATTTTTAAAACGAGACTGATATACAGGTTTTTCAAAAAATCACTATAAATCCAATTTTCATCCGAATCAATTTTTCTCTTAGCTAACATAATATATCTATATTTGCATAATAATATACAGGATATGGCAAATTGGCAAAATAAAGTATAGTAAGTACCTATTAAATTAACGCCCTGCGCATCTAGTACCTACAATAACGGATTTAGGATATTGATGGGGCTAACGCGTTTTTGCAGTGCATCAGGTATGTTTGCAGAAGCACGCGTTGACGGCTTTGCAGCGATACTGCGCAGGAGTATATAGCCTTCTGATTAGCCAAGGGCGCTGGCTGATAGTATCATAGCCGTCCGCCGTATCATTCTAAGAGGAACTTTGTGCCCAGCAGTGGGGCGTTTATAAGCTAATATAGGTAGTGCCACGAGATTTGAAGTGAATGATTACACACACAGCTACAACATGTCGTGTAATGACAGCAAGATTTTGACATTTACTCATTCATTTCATTTATTCTCCTTTGCAATCAGTTCTTTTTGTAGCTGTGTAAGTAATAATTTATGAATGAAGAAATGAGAATGAATGAGTAAATGTCCAAATCCTGCTGGCCTTATACGAAATGTTGTAGCTGTGTGTTGGTTTTTTGAAGTCTTTTTGTATTTTTTATTTCAACTCCAAATTTGTTACTTTTATGGGTATCCCGTGAAACGATATCGAAAATACAAACTGAGACATGGATGCACAGAAAAACCAGATGCACAAAAAGAGACTAGCACTGGGAATCGAACCCAGGTCCTCATCAATCCGTGCTGCGTGCTATAACTCCTACACCACTGCTGGACAGGAATCTAGACACGAATTTTTCCTATGCATACATATCTTAGGTTGCTTATTTCTACTATGCTACTTAAGCAGGAGCACTGGCGACATCTATGTTTCGTCGAGAGACGTCACATTCTTTCGGAACTAACCGCTCACCCAGACAAGAGATGTCGCTACTAAGCAATCAAAATTATGATTAAAAAAACAAAAATAAAAACAAAAAGACTAAAAAAAAAAATCATAATTGTGTGCATCCATATCTCAGTTTGTATTTTCGATGTAGCTGTGAGTGTAATCATTCACTTCAACTCTCGTGGCACTATCTATACTATATAATGATGAAACGCAAGACGCCTCCTCTTGCTTTAATGCTCTAATCTAAGGCCTCTAAGTGTAAGTTAATTAATATAAATAACGTTCGCAACCGTATAATAATAATGAAACGAGACTTCCAGACTGACCGTTAATAGGTGTTAATTGAATGATAGATTAGGCTAACGTCTGAAGTTAAAGGACGTGATTTTTAACACATTTAGACATTTTTGTAGGAAATTGACTGATGCACATTTTCACATTTGTGTGGTGTTTTCAAATAGCTAGCACGCAGATGATACTTTCATTCACTCATTCAGTTCATTCGTGCCAGCTCATGTGCATCGATAAATACCGGATAACTCACGTCTTAAATCGAGTTTAACTCGACATGTTCCGAGCTAATTCGTAGCCCTTCTTCCTGGATCAACGCATTAAATATGGTCTAAGATTATACAAAAGCTATACGTTACGGGTGACGCCCGTTTGATAGTCACTATATAGCAGCTCTTGGCCAATGCCAGACACGACGACACTTCGGGAGACCTTTTGGTTCAGATTAAAGGACTGCGCTAAGCGCAGCATGGCCACCTTCAAAATTTACCACCTTAACTGGGAAAAGCTAGCGGAAAAACGCACAGATTGGCGCAGACGCGTATTGGAGGATCGCAAGTATTGAGATGAAGCCTGGCTCAAGACACTTCCTGACAAGAGACAGAAACGACACCAAGGCGGTTCTGCACCAACCTCCGCTAACTTCTCTTGTTAGACCTGTGTACGAACATGTCGCTTTCGCATCGGTCTAGTCAGCCACCAAAGACGTGCACAGACAATACGCCAAAACTCATCTGGAACAGACGCGTAGGCCTGCATGATTGATGTAGCAGCTATATTGACCTACCAGCCATCCAGCCATCGGTATTAGTAGCACTAGCACACACACAAGGAAACAAGCACATTTTCGAGCAACAACTGCTAAAGAGAATAGAATCACTACTACGAGTTGACTAAAGTGTTGGTAGTTTACACGTCCAAGTTTTTCATACTACCCGCAGTTCATTATCAGTTTTAGTTATATTAGAGCATTTAATGTTTAGTACAAGTAACCATTAGGATGTAAAACTTTAGGTCTAGTCACTGTCTAGTAATCAATTCGGACATACAAGTTTAGCTGTCATGATATTAGGGCTAATGAAAATTATATCTAACGTTGGTATGCCTAGTGAAATTAGCTTTTATGACACAGTCAAAAGCTTGTCAAAATCAAAAAACAACAAAGTCAAAATATTAAAAGTGAACAACATGTATTCACTGTTCTTCAACATGCGTGCAGCAGAAATGTGCAGTGTGGAGAACGTGTGAAGTCAAAGGAGCTGCATGAATATACTTTGTTGCATAGACATAATATCGTAAGGTCGCGGGTGAGCAAAGTAACTATTTATAGTTCATTGAATCATGTTTTGACTACTTTTGACAGCTTATAAAGAGTACTTCAATTGATTGATGTGTCAAAATACCTTATTATCTTTGACGATATTTAAAAAAATATTAGTTATATAATATATTATTTTTATATATGTAAGGGGGGAAAACAAGCATGCGGGTCACCTGATGGAAAGCAATCACCGCCGCCCATGGACACGTGTCAACACGAGGGGTATCACAGGTGCGTTGCCGGCCCTTTGAGAGACTGATAGGCTTGTTTTTTAAACATCCCTAAGTCGTACCGCTCCGGAAATATTGTCCCAGGAAGCTGGTTTCATGCTTTAGTCGTGCGTGGAAAAAAGTTTCGCTTAAAACGTTATATATATACCTGTTTGTAGTTATCCGCATCTCTGGAATACGGATGCGGTTTACCAACAACATCGCTGACCCTATTCTTGAGGGGAGTCCTAGATATAACAACAGTTTGCGTTTTCGTTTCTTTCCCAATCTTTAAATTATCAAGTTTCTTAACTATATCGTCTTTTTCATCTTTCGTTTCATTCTGCTCTGAATATCCACTGTCTTTTGATGAATGTGAACCAAACCTCCCACTCCGTGTTTCAGTTGTTTCTTTTAAATCGTCAGTTTCATTGTCAGACGTTTCTACTGGTTTAGCGCTTTTAGTGAAAGAGAATTGCTTGAACTCATCGCTTCTATTGTCATCTTCTTTATCTTTTATTTCTATCTTCTGGAAGTCTTTTAGCAGAGTTGCAACTGATGTAACTTTGAGAGGTTTGTATTCTGGCTTGGGTTCTTCATTTTTCTTCTCCGGTTCTTTTTTGTTTTTCTTCTGGAAGAGTGTGGATATGATTTTTATTATATTCGGTTTTTTTTCTTTCTCCATTGGTGTTTTTGTGGCGGACATTGTTGCTGTTCCCATGATGAGGTCTAGTTCAAGTGCATCCTGGAACAAAGAGAAAGGTGTATTAAGGAGCGTTAAGGAGGATCATCATTCATCACATCAAACGATTGATTGATTCAGGGGTTATTTTGCGGAGATACGAACTACTCGACACTTTGACGTGCAGTGGGTCAATTCCAGGGTAGGCAGCTGGCAGTTTGCGCCTGCGCAGCAGCACGCCGCCTTCCCGTAGCAGGGTAGGCAAGACAAGCGCTGCCTACCCTCAATGCACGCCGTAGTCCTTACCTACCACAAAAGGAAAATCGGAACCCTTGCGTGTCTGTCTATCAGTCCGTCTTCCGTCACAGCAAATTTGCTCCGAAACTACTGAAACGATTGAGTTGAATTGCTATCTACACATTATGCAAGTCGGTGATCCAAAAACAGTCATGTAACGTGGGTAAGTAAATTCATTTTAAACATGGGGTCACTTGTAAAGTAGGTATAAATTAGAAAATAAAAATAAAATAGCACACTTTCATCCAACAAACATCCCTCTTTATCTCGGAAACTAATGGGAGTAAAATTGTTTACAAATACATTCAATTTTTCATTATTAAGTACATTAAAGGAAAATCTATAAGAAGTTCATGATGTTTAAAATAACATAGGAAAATTCCATAATGCGCAGTGTACCGAACGCTCTCCACGCAAGTTTGCACACTTAATATCAAGTTTTTTAATGCGGTAAATTAAACTTTTGTACTATTGAAAATTATAACTATATTTTGTTTTTAATATTATTCGTTGCTGATGTATTCAACCAATCGACCTAAATTAGGTGGCATGCTAGTATTATAATCATTGTGGTAGTCATCACGCACTATATTTAAAGAATTTCTCGGTAGCGCTATGTCTGCCCACTGAGTTAAATAACTCGTGAAGGGAGCTTATTACACCGTAACGAATTAGCAAGTTAAGCTCGAATCTCTTTGCTTTGTCAGTGACAATGCAGGACCTAAATTTGGCGTAGTCAAGATAAATTTCGCGAGGCACTGTAATGGCACACAACACGTTAAATTACGGATTTTTAGATGAACAAAAAAAACGAGAAACTTCCAAAGCACGAGGTGTAGGCGATGGCTCATGTGTAGCGCCGCCTCTGGCTATCGTTATATTTTAATATTGAATTATCAAAGTAACATAATTTGCAAATTAAGCTCAAATCTCTTTATTGTTTAAATGTTGTATTACAATCCACATTGTATTGTATTGTATTCTGTTACAGTTTCCAGGTTATCTAGTACAGGACGGCTAAAAAATAATGGCCAATGTCATCAAATTCTCAGCCCATTCATAACAAAATGTGACCACGACAGTTACGGCGGTTGAAGCCATAGTAAAATAGGACAAGTAATTTCACTACAAACAAAAGTACATCGCGCGGCTTAAATGTGCGTGCGCCAGTTGGCGCCGATACGCAGGCACCCGCCGCACGCACACACTGATAATATAAGCAGGATTAAAATATTCTCTCGTCAAGGCTGCGCTGCGAAAAAAAGAGCGAAACAGACAGACAGCGATAGACATCGACAACCCTAAGCGCCCGCGCCGGAGTAGGCAGTTAAGTCTCCTAAAGGGGCGGTTACATACTTCTCCTATTTTACTATGGTTGAAACGCTCGTATAATGATCCTGAGACAAGTATAACCACCTGCGACCCATCCCATCATACAACAAAATATGACATCGAAATTTAAAACTTTAATGTCTCATAGATAAAGTTTTTTTTTTTGTAAATTTGAATGATACAGAAAAAATGACACTATTCCTTTTTCAAAAGATACAAGTTTTATTGCTAACAATATGTACTAGATATTATCACTTTGATGGAACCCTGGAGGATGAATTACGCATCGGTGTGAGCGACACCCCTTTGTTTGTAAACAGTGCTCGGCAAGCTGCCAGACGTGCGAAGTTAAGATGCGCGAATGTTATAGGTACATTTATAGATACTATATAGACATGCCTAGTGATAAACATGTTATGGTTACTGACAAGAATTTCCTTTATAATAGGTAAAAAGGTTCTCTATCGTTTGCCCGAATTTCATATGCCCGAATGTATCGTTTTCCAGAATTTTCATTTGCCATAAAGTAATTTATTTCTGAAATAGTAATTTCTCCTAACCTACTGCATTCTATATGTGTCGCGAATAATCGCGATTAAGAATTATTGGTGAGTTCCTTAAACGATTTCTGAACGCAACTTTAATATCTGGTAGCACTAAATGTATGTATTATATTGTTTAAACCAATGTATCGTAGCTTTTACCATTTCTGACTCTTATACCTACTCACTCTTTGTGTCGTCCAACTGAATGCTCCTCTCATCCACTCAAAGGTTGACTGGTAAAGATCTCTTGTACAAGTATCTCAAAGTTTGTCAGTTGTATTTCGTTTCTTTTATTTTTTTTGTACAATAAAGAGTTTACATACAATACGAAACCGTATATAACGTATAAGATCCAACGTTGAAATTCGCCGAAACCGAAAATCCAAACACTAACAGATTTTGCCTTTGTTAGTTCTCAATATATATTCGGAGATATTTAGCAGTTTTTTGTATAATATAGAATTATCACGGCTTCGTGATTTCAATAATAACTTTTACAAACATAAAACAGAACCTGTTTTGTATGTATGTATGTAAACTCTTTATTGTACAAAAGAAAAGAAACAAAACACAATTGATAAACTTTGAGATACTTGTACAAAGGCGGACTTATCCCTATAAGGGATCTCTACCAGTCAACCTTTGAGTAGATGAGAGGAGTAACCAGTTAGGGTCCGACAAAGAGCGCGTTTAAGAGTAAAAAAAATGTGGAAGCTACTATACAGTCTTTTAAACAATATAATACATAAACTACAATATAAATAAATCAATAAACTACTATGTTTATGAAGTTCTATGTTTTCGTCAAATGGCACGCGTGCCGTTATTATCATGTCTAGGTACTTGGTTATTTTATGTGCGTCACAAAACCACTATAGGCAGTTTTAATGTTAATGCAGTAGGTATGTCACTTACGCATTTAACTATTGTTTAACTTTTTAAATGTATCAGGTTGTTCATACCTATTCATGAGCGGCGGGAGGGGGTGCAAGGGCACTCGCATCTCCCTGACGAACCCAACGACCAAAAAGTTAGAACCCCCCCGACTTTGTCACTTCCAAGTTCAATAACTCAGAAACGGCTACACCGATTTTGATGAAACATGTCTAAGAACCATCGCCAGAGAACCTGATTTCCAATAAAAAAAACCGCATTCAAATCGGTCCACCCGTTTAAGAGCTACGGTGCCACAGACAGACACACAGCGGTCAAACTTATAACACCCCGCTTTTTGCGTCGGGGGTTAAAAAGAAAATACACAAGAATTACTAAATATATATATTCGCGACATTAGCGACACTTGCATCAGAAACTTCAGGACCGTGGCCATCCAACACCAAAAAAATCTCTGGCAACCCCAGGGTCACAAAACAGATAGGGTACAGAAGTCAATCTCATGTATGTACAGTCAAGTGTAATAAATAACCTAACCTAACGAACAATAAGTTGGAAAACCCCCGACTTTGTCACTTCAAAGTTTAATATCTCAAAAACGGCTGGACCGATTCTGATGAAACATGTCTCAGAACCATCGCTAGAAAACCTGTTTTCAGCCACATTCAAATCGGTCCACCCGTTTAAGAGCTACGGTGCCACAGACACAATTCAACTTTCAATTCAACTGTGCCCTTAGTGTAAGTTTCGGTTACAAAATACGTCTCGATCGCGTTCGCGTTAAAATCTCAATTTGTATGCAAACACGAACAGCGCCTCTAGCGGAACGTTTGCGATGTTCGTGTTTCTATACAAATTGAGATTTTAACGCGGACGCGATCGAGCCGTATTTTGTAAACGAAAACTTACACTAAGGGTACTGCTGTATCTAATGATTTACGCGTGCTAGCTGTTTAATAAAATTGAGTTTATTTGTGATTGAATACGGATAAACACGGGTACTCGTTTGCTGTCGTTCGTCACCAGTTGACTCTTGTCTTCCAGAGACCACGTCACCTGCGATTGTTCATCCATAAAACCATAATGACGCAAACGTTTCAAGTAAATACCCCATACAGTTATGACATCCAATATTTTATGATTGGTTATTTGGAGTCTTTTTGTATTTTTTATTTCAACTTCAAATTTGTTACTTTTACGGTCATCCCGTAAAACCATATCGAAAATACAAACTGAGACATGGATGCACAGAAAAACCAGAAAAAGAGACCAGCGTTAGGAATCGAACCCAGACTAAGTCCAGTGGTAGTGTAGGGGTATACGCAGCACGGAATGCGGAGGACCTGGGTTCGATTCCCAGCGCTGTCTCAGTTCGTATTTTCGATATCCAATATTTTTTTATGAAACAGCTTTTGCAAAAAATATTTAATACAAGCTTTTTCCTGACAATACTTTCTATTGTCTATACTGCATTGTCATCTTACCTTCATGTATGTAGTCAGCAGCAGACGTGGATGAGCAGTCACGACGCTCAAAATGATCTATACGCGACTGTATTGCCAAGGTAATAAGAGAGTGTAGATTCATTTGAGCACCACTGATGCTCATCTACTTCTGCTGCTGACTGTACCTACCAAGTTTTAAGTCAATTCAACCACTAGAAGTGTGTAAAATACGACGCAAAATTGGAACTGAATTAACAAAATAAATAAAATCTTTAAAAATTATGCGGCATATTTAAGAAATCTACTGCGTTAAAAATGAAAAAAAAAAAGCTTGTGATGTATATATCAATTAAGTAATAATATTGTAAATCTGTTTATATACTCGTACATATACGAGTACCTCGTTGAGTTTCTTGCCGGATTTTTCTCAACAGTGGTAGTTTTTTTGACATTCATAAGCAAGGAGCAGAATTTCTCATAGCAAAAATCAAACGTCAAAGGAATTGAACATAAGTCTTATCGACTATCGATAAATATTTCAGTAATTAATATATAAACAGGAAATAGTAGGAACTTTTAAAATAGCGCTTTTTAAGTAAGTTACAATTAAAAATATAAAGAGTTTGAGCTGCTTTAAATTAACTTTACATTTAGAGCAGTAATATCGTTGGAGAATCTTCATTGTAAATAAGTAAGGGATGTTTTTTAATCCATTTGACAATCGTTTTTCTTTTAGGATTAACCATTTTAATAACACGGGAATGACTAAGAAAAACTCAAGCGACATAAATGTCATAATATGTGACGTTGGCGCGATTTATTTTATTTTAATATGGAGATGAAAGTCGCTCATCAAAGAGGTCAAATTTTACAGAATATTGTTACAAGGCGATAACAAGAAGAGTCGATTCGATAACATCGATAACTGGAATAGTCGATAAAACTTATGTTCAATCCCTTTGATGTTTGTTTTTTGCTATGAGAAATTCCGCTCTTTGTTCATAAGTGCTTTGTTGCTTTGGTGTTGAGCCTAAATTGAATAAAGATATTTTGACTTTGAGTTTGAATTTGATTAGGTACATAATTAATAGTGCTATGTAGATGTTGCCAGAAAAATAGTTAACTACTTAAAAAAAGAGAAGTTAGCAATGGTTATCACCAGTTGATTAGTCTATTTAATTAGCAGGGCCATAGGGTCATTGCGTGATTAAAAGGTTATTTATTTGATGGTTCGGAAATCCCGGAGTCCATTATATCGTTATCAGACGCGGTCACAGACGAGCGGACACATGTCATAGTCTTACCTAAAGTTGGTCTTATCACAGAACTCGTAAAAAAGAAAAAAATATTTATAAATCTCACTAATAGTGTAAATGCGAAAGTTTGGAAGTCTGTTTGTTTGTTTGTTACCTCATCACGTCTAAACTGCTGAACCGATTTCAATTTACCTCTAGATGAAATTCGGAATACAGATAGTTTAAGTCCCGGGGAAGGACAGGATAGCTTTTATTCCGGAAAATTGCGTAAGTAGTTCCCGCGGTATAGCGATAATGAATTCTACGCAGACGGAGTCGCGGGAAACAGGTTTTATTATCTGCTTTATTAGGTTATGGTTATCGATATGCTTACCTATTATCTAATATATAAAACTCTCGGGTCAAACATGTTTGTGGCCAAACTCCTTCGAACTTTTATATTTTTTTAGGGTTCTGTAGCCAAAATGGCAAAAACGGAACCCTTATAGTTTCGCCATGTCTGTCTGTCTGTCTGTCCGTCCGTCCGCGGCTTTGCTCAGGGACTATCAATGCTAGAAAGCTGTAATTTTTCACGGATATATATGAAAACTATGCCAATAAAATGGTACAATAAAAAAATTAAAAAAACATTTTTTTTAGGGTACCTCCATAGACGTAAAGTGGGGGTGATTTTTTTTTCTCATCCAACCCTATAGTGTGGGATATCGTTGGATAGGTATTTTAACCATTAGGGAGTTGCTAAGACGATTTTTTGATTCAGCTATTCATTTGCGAAATATAGAACTTTAAAGCGCAAATTTTCATTAAAATCGAGCGTCCCCCCTTCTAAAATCTAAACCGGTGGGTGGAAAAATTTGAAAAAATTCAGGACGATAGTAAGTATATCAAACTTACAAGGAAAACTATAACGGTTAAGTTTGCTTGAAAATTATTAGTAGTTTAAAAGTAAATAGCAGCCTAAGGTATAAAATTTACTAAATACGAAATCATTAGAAAAATATTACTTAATTTTTTCGTAATGGCTACGGAACCCTATTTGGGGCGTGTCCGACACGCTCTTGACCGGTTTTTTTATGTAGATATATTCGGTAGGTCTGAGAATAGGATGTAAACTATATTCGCGTCGCGGGCAACAGGTCTGTCTGCGAATAGGATGTAAACCTATGTTGATCCTTACTTCTACGCGGACAGAGTCGCGGGCAACAGCTATTATATTATATTATATATATGTAGAATTATCAATATTGGTCAGTGACATGCGGGGTTTATTAAGGATTGGCATTATATCACCTACGAAACGCCAGTGTTGCCATGCGCGATCTTGATGCTGAGATCTGGACGCGGGAAAAAAATAACTATTGTTAATTGTCAGTTTGTAAAAGAAGTCTGGCCCGAGTCGTCAGTCTCAGGAACTGTTACGCGAGAATCGATGTGATGATGGCATTACTAAGATCTAAGATACTCACAAACTTTCGCATTTTTTTATAATATTAGTCGGATTTAACGCAGAAACCAAAACCGAATGTGGGGTCGGGTACAGAAATACATTAAGGAGTTTTTGCTACTTAAACGACGTATACTTACTTATTTTCTAATATTTATGGGTATTAGCCGTCGATGTTCTAACACGATATTTGACATTGAAAAGTTTTCAGAATAAATTTGAATTGCTAAAAAGAGGCCAGCAGGGAGTGACTGCAAATATAATCTCGACAATACATACAAAGTTGTTGTAGTATTCTCTTTGTTAGTTCAACGTTTAAAGCAAAAACAAACGTTAAAATAGGTGTGTCGAGAGGGCGTTTTAAAATAAATAATAAATCCATTTATTTCGGGCTTCTTGGCCCATACAAAACCTTACAGACTAACATACATATAATCAATAAAAATATTTAAAACAAATCAAGTGACAAAACGGCGTGAGCCCGTTGAGGCACCGTTTATATTGGACTAGACATTACCCGAGACTTCGCACGCGTCTGAAGATTTAGCAGTTGAAATTCCGGGTTTTTTTCCTCTTTTTTTTTCCTATTTTTCATACTTCTCATATTTGTTATTGATTTAAAGAAACCGAGACGGAGGTGGCGGGACGACTTGGACGCATTCAGAAACAACTGGCAAAACTTAGCTGCCAACAGGGGAAGTTGGAAGTCCGAGGGAGAGGCCTTTGACCAGCAAGCTTATTTTTTTCTTTTATTTAATTGTATACTGTAGTTTTTAAGTATTTTATTTGTAATTATTTTATGTTGAAAAAATGTCTTTCTGCCAAGTTTCTTGCGGCGCATTCTTCTTGGCAATGATGGTCTTTCCGAAAGCGCTGGTAGTTTAAAAAATGACGTGTAAAAGTGGCCATTGCGGCCTATTTACTGAATAAATGATTTTGATTTTTTTGATTTTTTGAATGGGACATAGAAAATGGCTAATAAAAAATATATATTTTGAGATAATAAAATCCATAAATTATAAGTGACATTGGTTATACTTACGAACTATGTTAATATTGTATTCAATTTAGTATTCAGTTTTTTAAGTAAGGTACTTAGTTCATAGTTAAGTTTTCTTAATGTGTGTATCCTTCCTTAGTTTTGATAAATAAAAGATTTTTAAGTGGCAGAAGTAATAATTAATCTAATTGATTACCTATGTATTGCAAATGAATGCTGAATTAATTTAAATAAAAATATAATAAACAGTAAAAATATTGAGCATGGGGTAACCCAATCTAGATTTTGCCGCCACAAAACAATAACGGAAGTTCCTGATTTTAGAGGTTAATTTATAATTTTTTATTTATAATTTTTTTTAGGGGGATTTCCAATTAATTGTGGCAATTTTTAACTTGACATTTAGGAATAAATATTTTTGAGAGTTGGTAACACTGATTTCGCAGAAAGCACACCTTAACAATAAAAATATTGCACCATCGATAGTTATTTTGATCGCGTGAACACATTCAGTATCACTGCTATCAGCTGACATCACCTCACCGTCGTCGCATCAGTAGGTGATATGTGTATAGAGATATACACTTCCAACGGAAATGGATTAGTAAATTGTTTACACTTTAGTTTGCTAATGTCGTTCGGAATTCGAAATAAAAGGGTTTTCTTTTTCTCTCATTTGAATCTTTAGGAAAACGAAGAAAACCGGAGAGTTCCGAGCGCGATTGTCATTCTAGTTGTACTGTACATAAATAAAGTTGAAAATCGCAATCAGCGGCTAAAGCAGCCGAGAGCAGGAAAATTAAGGACGTCTTGTAGGCTTTTTTAAATCTCGATTTAAGGCTTAAATTGACAGTTCTTTTATGGATCTGACAGGACTTAAGACCACTTAAACCTAGATTAAAAAGCCTGCAAGTGGACGTAAATACCAGGGTGCGAAGCATACAATTTGCTGTCGGTTTTGAGACCCTGAGTCCATGGAGTCCCAGTGCACACAAACGAATTAACCTCTCCACCGCCACAAAACAAACGAAGTAACTTGCTCTGTACCTACGTTACGGAAAAAACAGCGACACATCAACTTGATTTTTAATTTCATTGCAGAATGATTAATTTCGAATTGAATGTTGGTTATTTATAGATGACCGTGGCGTGAGAGGCATTCCATTAGATGACTGACGGTGATGAGGTTAAAGAAGTACAAAAGCGCCTGGTCCCGTATGTAGTAACTATAACGTGCTTAAATTTTGGATTCTTACAGCTAAGGGGCTTGACTACATGTGCCAAATTTCATTTATGTAGATTAAATAGGTTTCGAGTTGTGAAGGAGGTAAAAATTAGCACGAAATTATTCGTGTAAATATGCACACGGCTGCGTCGCCTGTTCCATTTTATTTGAGCTTGGCTAGACACGCTGCGACAGCTTATGGGACATTATTGACCTAGTAAGTACAGTAGTAAACTAAGCAAAGTTACTATGGATACTAGGCAACGGATAAACATACTTATATACTTAGATAAATACATAATAAACATCCAAGACCCACAAGCATTCGTGTTATTCATACAAATATCTGCCTCGGCCAGGGATCGAGACCGGGTTCTACCTTCCTAGTCAGGTTCTCTAACCACTTGGCTATCCATCCATTGTTCGCTTTCATCTTTCCGTGCTACAACTCCGAAGTTGGTAGGTACTCCGAACCAGTGATGATGTCAAGATAGACACCAGTATGCGACACATTAAATCAGGTTTTGTTAAAAAACATTATGTGACAGTCGGCTGCGCTTTATTTGGAACGAAGCACGAGTGACAAGGTCGACCGCGAAACGAATCCCGGTTACGCATACGGCGTTATAAACAGCACAATACCTATCTACTCTCGGCGAACAAAATGAGGCTAATGTTAAATAAACACTACTTAAGTAAAATAAATAACGGATGTAGGTTGACAAAATTTAAAAGTAACGTAACGTTATGAGTTCATTTGTATTTGTTTCTTTGTTGGGTTTTTGCATTATTTAGGTAGTTTTGTTAACGATTTGGGGTGACACTATTTATTAAGATATTTCGTGTGTGTACACGCTCATACAAACTGGTTTCTAATTAACAAGAGTTTCTATGGCTGTGTACACGAAATATCAGGTCGGTATTGTAAGGCCGGAATTGTACGAATAAATATTTATTCGTAGAATATTAGAATATTTATTCGTAGCCGGAATTGGTACATTATTAAGTTATTAAAATTATTTAGTTATTGGTTTTTGTCATGTTTACGCAATGCAAAGCAATAATTTCTTGTCCTTATACGACGCATATAAACGGGTGTGAGATAGTAAGGTCGCTGTGTCGTCAATTAATTTCCAAGACTATTAAGTCAACGTATTTTTGGGCCACGGAGTAATTTGTGTTTTCTTTCTATTCATTCTTTCATACAATGTGGTCATTGTCGGTTTTGAGACCCTAAGTCTATGAGGTCCCGACGCACACTCGCACACAAACTACAATATGCAATATACCAAAACAAAGTGCAAAAGCGCCTAGTCGAGTCGACACTCGACACTACCGGAGACTAAAGGGCTGGCATATCTCTACGAATTGCCATATCGCTATTCGACGAGCGAATGTTGCCAGCCTTTTGGGCACCAAGCACCATGCTATGGGGGCCATAAAGCATTTGTACATTTGCGTGGACATAAAACGTTATTTGATCGGCTAAAGCTGATTCCGCGTCAACAATTTATTGAATCAGGCGTTACTTTGCGGAGCTCCATATAGATCAGTTCTAACAGACCACATTTTTAATTTTTATGGAAGAATCGAGAAAAGTAACAAAAATGCAACGTTACCAACTCAGCAGGTATAAACGCTCTTAAGTGTATGCAAGATATTATTATGCGTGTTCATGCAGTTCCTCAGTATAAGGTCGCGGGTGAACAAAGAAATTCTTTTAGTTCATCATTGAACAAACGGCTCCGCCCAAGATGACGTAAAAATCTAAACATAAGCGACAGTAAAACAACAGGAAGAATCTTCAATTAACAAAAGTGTCTCTTAAGTTAAATAAAGACATTAGTATTAATTGCTACACCTCAATTAGTGCGATAACCACAAAGTTGTTGACGCACTAGTCATTAACACAATCTAGGGCACTATATCGGGGAGCCAGTAGTATACTAAACTGTCTACTACTCTTAGAACAACGGTAATTTACAGTGGTTCAGTCGCCTGTAGGTCAAATAAACTGAATCGTTGGGTGGAACCTTTGTGCTCCTAACGTCATATTAACATTCCATATTTAGTATTCTTTGTGTTAGAATTTAGAATCGTTTATTGCAATACGGTATTTGACAACTCCTATTTTGCCATATCTTAATATTATTATGAAAATATAGATATACAGATAGTGTTTAGCGAAGAGAAAATTTAAATCGGTTGACATTTGGATTTATAGTGATTTTTTGAAAAATCTATATACCTGTCTCTTTCTCTATGCAGCAAGTATGGCGGTACTGGCGTGTGACGTCACATGCCAGTATGTCTTTCTCTGTCTAATCTTGAATTTCAAACCTTTATAACTTTGTTATTTGTAAAGGTAGCCTAAAAATTGTTTTTCTATTCGATAACAGGCATTGTGTAGTTTTAATTTATAAAACAGATACAAAATAGTCAAATACCGTAATGGAGAGTCAATGAGAGATATAAGTCCAAACACTGAATACTGCCAATTATTATTTATTCCCATATAGGACGAGTACACAGTCCTATGGGCGAGAGACTACTGGCGAGCCCGTCGGTATAGCTAACCTATAAAGATATCGCTATATGGGTAGCTATACAACTGTGTCGCTACACATACATCTGCCAAAGAAATCAAAGCGAAATTGATTATGAAAAGGAAAACAAAAAAAGACTGCCTCAATCACCCCATAGAGCCTAACGGGAGAATGGACGCTCCTCTCCCGGCTTTCCAGCCAATGTTTGAAGCAAGACTGGGTCGGTCAAGGAAGAAATTAATGGGAATCAACAAAAAACCGGCGAAGACCGTGTCGGACACGCCCAAGATACGGTTCCGTAGCCATTACGAAAAAAATGTAGTAATATTATGTGCGTTATATTATAACACAATTAAAACACTTACTACAGTCTTAAAATCTATTACCAGAAAAAGAGCGTATCTTCACGGCACTTACGTCCTTTTTGTAAAGTTTTTGAGAAACCTTACTATTTTTTCAAAACAGCTGTCGAACTATGTGCCACAAGTTGATGCGAGTTAAAAAAAAAACAATTTCTGTTACGTGTATGGAGTGCCCCCCCTATAATAACTATAAGGGTTCCGTTTTTGCCATTTTGGCTCCGGAACCCTAAAAAAGACTGACCCAAGCACCAAACAGAGCCTAACGGGAGAATGCATGCTCCTCTCCCGGCTTACCAGCAAATGGCTGAAAGACTAGGTCGGTGAATCGATCGGAAATCAGCTGGTCACCGACAAGACCATTCTCTATATGGTGGCAGTTGGCAGTGGTGATGTTATATGTATGTTTTTGTTTTATGGGCAATAAATGTATTTGCTTTTCTTTCTACGTTGAATGTGGTCAAATGGAAGAAGAAGGTATACGAGTGGGTAGGTTAGTTATGTAATAGTAATAAAGATTTGGATTTAAGTTTACTACCTAACTTTACAAACCCATTCATGATTCATAAAGTACAATTTAACTCAGTAATAATAATACCATATAAAGTTAAGGCATTTATAGTTACTCATTTGTTTTATTTTCCTTGCGATTAACGCTTTACGTCAGTCTCAGTGTTGTGTCCTTTTCTGACATAGTCGAGACCAATTTTGATAGACAGAAACAAACATAGTATTAACCTAATTAAGTGCTTCTGTTTTAGTGTGTGAGTAAACAATAAACGTGACTAATATGGAACTTTTATCGGCTAAGCTGAGGTATTCAGTTTGGACAAATAGAAGATGATTTTGTATCGTTTAACACGTTTTTAGCTTCAGTTATTAAAATCATGGACCTGGGTTCGATTTCCAGCGCTGGTCTCTTTTTCTGGTTTTTCTGTGCATCCATGTCTCAATTTGAATTTTCGATATGGTTTTACGGGATGACCGTAGAAGTAACAAATTTGGAGTTGAAATAAAAAAAATACAAAAAGACTCCAAATAACCAATCATAATTTGATTGCTTAGTAGCGACATCTCTTGTCTGGGTGAGCGGTTAGTTCCAAAAGTGTGTTACGTCTCTCGATGAGAGCGAAACATAGATGTCGCTAGTGCTGCTGCTTAAGTACCTTAGTTAGTAGAAATAAGCAACCTGCCTGAGATATGGGAGCATAGGAGAAATTCGTGTCTGTACTCCTGTCCAGTGGTAGTGTAGGGGTATGGCACGCAGCACGGAATGCTGAGGACCTGGGTTCGATTCCCAGCGCTGGTCTCTTTTTCTGGTTTTTCTGTGCATCCATGTCTCAGTTTGTATTTTCGATATTACGTTGTGTTACAAATAATAGGCCGGGAGGTATCGCACTGTAGGCGCTGCGGCTCGGCTGCCGGCGCGCGGTCACTCTAGCGGCCTGCAATAGTAGATTGTTGTACAACAAGAGCATAAAACGAGCCATTTTACCCGAGACGTTCATATAGCCACCCGAGCCGGTACGGCGAGGCAGAGGCGTCTTTAGCCCATGTAGCGCCCGTGTGCAATTATTACTTTAGCGGCATCTAGGAAGCGCGCGGTCAAAATGGAATAGATACAAAGTGCCGCGACCGGCGCCCCTAACACCGCTGCGCCCGTGTGCAACGCACACCCTGCACTATAGGTAAAGACGCCTTTGCGGCGAGGGTTGATAGACACGTCGAGAGGAATGGTTTTAATGCTCGAGTTTTACACTCTACTTTTCACTTTGATTGCGAGGAGATGAAATACCAATAGTGGAAACATTGTTCACTACTAAGAAGGTACCTTTTATTTTTCATGCCTTGCTAATATAATTATGAATACTTAGTTTTATTGATTTATTTTAATTTATTTGATTAATTTTTAGTTTTATACAAATTAAAAATTATTAAAAAATATATATTTAAGTAGATATTTTTTTGTTAGTGGCTGTTAACACCCGATTGCCTTGGTATTAGACGAAGATTTTACTTTATACCCGAGAGCATAAAAAGTCATTTTATGTCGCCTAGATCCAGCATAAACACGAACTTTACGAGTTTACGAGCATGAGAAGTGAAAAGAGATTTCATACAATTTTGCAGGCCGCTGGCCGGTAATGGGACGCGACCGTCTGTTGTTTCAACGCGCGCTCTCCAGCACCTCCGCCAGCCACAGCAGCACCGCCCTTGTCCGCCGCCAGCAGCCAGCGCGAGCGCGACACGCGCGCACGCATGCAACAGGGCGACCAGACTAGCTACCAATTTTTGCGATTTGAACTGCGATTTTTTTTTTTTCTTTTATTTATTTTATATTTCGGGCTAATTCATAGCCTTTCATCTCAGAGCTCACGCGACAGGTAGCGCACAGTCCGCGTTTTGAAGCAGTCGTCGTGGCGTGTGCTCTGTAATGAAGGACTACGAATTAGCCCGAAACAATCGAGCTAAGAGAGGAGGCCTGTGCCCAGCAGTGGGACGTATATAGGCTGGGATGATGATGTTGATGAATCGAGCTAAACTCGATTAACATAAGTTATCAAGTTTATTTCACTATGAGTCCCTCGGTAGTTTCATGTTAAAATTATACATTTTGCATTATTACATAAATACGTTATACTGAGACAATAAATAGCATTAAATCTATATACTTAGACTTTTTATTGAAGAACACCAATACAAAGTTTTACAGTAAAACATGACTCATGAAGTATGACATGATAATGGGTTTTAAACACCTTTTACTTAACTTTAATTACAGTAACAGGTATAACAGAGATATGATGTAATAATGTCCTCAGGAGGAATGACAGTATCAAAAACTAATTAAGTAATAGTAATTTGGTATATCCATTAATTAGCTGTACTATGTTTAATAATAAAGATATAACTGTTTTATGTGTTTACACATTTATGTTATAACAGTTAATGTGTAGTTAAATTATCTTGAATCTGGGACTGGGAAGAACATAGGGTAGTTTTTATACTTGAAAATTGTGTAGTTTCTGCGGCCCAGCAGTAAACAAACTCCTCGCAGACAATGTTGCAGGCAAAAGTTAGTGTTATAATAAGTCACCTTTGCACTACTTGTCAATGTCACCATTGTATTTTTAAGTTGTTGTTTGTATCTATTTCAACTTGTTGTTTACAGTGACTGATGAACATGTCAAGTTATTGTCTCACCTACTTAAATGATTGTTTGCTCGGTTAAATATAGTGGACTTTGCTACTTAATTAGTTACTTAGATTATCTGAACCACATTAAGTGCAACAACTGTAATTAATAACAAATATAACATTCATATTAAATATATTGACACGGATAACTCACGTCTTTCGGGCTAATCCGTAGCCCTTTGGATTAGCCCGAAACATGTTGAGCTAAACTCGATGTAAGACGTGAGTTATCCGGGTCAATATATTTAATATGAGTGAGTCTCACGGTAGTTTCATGTTCAAAATATAACATTGTATGGACCATATAAAATTTTGTTCTATGAACTTTAAACTTTGTCACTTTAACCAATTAAAATACAAAACAAAACTAATACCTATTATAATGTTATGGCATTTACCGATTTAAGATTTATTAATTGTAAGGATCAAAATAAACACAATGGTAAATAAATAGAATGGAAGACCATTAAATGTAAACTTTGTTTTAATTTTATTTTAACTAAACATAAAAGAAAAAAATTATTTTTTGCAATTTTCTTTCTTTTTAAAAATAAAGGAATATTTCCTTTGAGTAACTTTCCCTATCTTCAATATTGAGAGTACTTTATTATCTCCAGATGTCGTTTATTTTCAAATTTCCACCTTGTATAAGCTATATAAAGGATGCCAACCCAAAGCAAGATAAAGTACAACCTTTTCCATAAGGGCACACAGTGCATAACGCCTCAATGCTATCCAAGTTGCTGAGTTAACTGTATAGTGTCACCTAGGAGGACAACCTTACTTTTATGCCTCACGTGGGCCTCCTGAGAGTGGTCTCAGGTTACCAAACTAAAACCTTCATGTCATGCTGCCAATGAAGCTAGCATGTGATCAGTTTGGGTCACCGATAAGCCAAAATATTAAAACATGAACTTGGAAGTCAGGAATATTCCATAATTAGCATAACTTTCAAAAAGTTCTCCAAGGCAGACAGATCAATGCACTGTTTATTATTAACTAATCTCAAGGCCTTGTGCTCTCTAAGTGTATCAATATCTTGTTTCAAGTACCATAATGTGTGTATATTTTAAAAATTACATTAACGGGCTAGATAAGAGGTAAAACCCCTTTTACGCACTAGCCAGCTGACCAAAAAGCAAACTTTTAAAACTTTTAATTATGTTATAATTATGCATATTTTAAATACAAACCTTTTTAGTTAGTGTTAGTAAAGGAAATGCTGAGCAAAGCGAATTACTGCGAAAATACTTCGATTTCTAAACCTAATTTGAAATGTAGTTGACTAGTCAATTCAATTGAGTGACCACGTAAGTAACGCGGTAAATGTAGCTTTGCTTGCATTATCATAACAATATGGCCTGACGCATTTACATTTCGCACAACAGAAATATTTTGCCATATGTGCCTAAATAACATTATAAAAATCTAAAAGACCTTTTTCGACTATATCACGGGAAAAGTGACGTTCGAACCAACTTTCGAAACGTCAAAGACAAGTGAATGTGGTTTTTTTTTGTAAGACTTACCTAGGCAACGCAACAAAGGTCCTCCAGAAAAAATAACATGCACTCTCACTGCACTCCAGTGTTTGATCCAGTTTTTTCACAAAATCACTGATTGTTTTATCACCGATTCCTGGAATTATTTTGCTATTCGCAGTAAAACGCGACCTGTGATGCGCACGAGTAACCACCACGACGGCGGAGTATTGTAGATAGCTAGCTGTCAAAGTCGGTCGGTTCTGTGGCTTGCGTCACTGGTGTTGCTAGTGTTAGGATTTAAATATAACATATTTTTCAGTCTCACAATATTTTTTTGTGTTCTATTGATACGAGCACTGCTGCTGAGCTTGAAGAAAATACGACTGCACACATTTCAAAAATCAGTCAGGATCACAACAATAATTGCCATAATGTTAGCAAAAGGCATGGCACATTTAAAATATTGACAAATATAGTAACTTTTCGAAACTTTGTATCCATAACTGACTGAAAATAACTATCTTTCTGTCCGTTACCTTTTCTTTCAAGCTTAGACTGCTGAATCGAGTTACAAAATTTTTTGGTATTGAGATAGTTTGAGACTAAAAAATATTATTTGTATCGGAAAATTACATAGTTTCCACGGGACAGTGATAAACGAAATCTCCGCAGACGAAGTCGCGATCAACCATTTGAGAAGAAAGATTAACATCGTTTTTAGAACAAAAAAATTTTTAGCCTCTAATGTCCCAATACTGGACAAAAGCCTCTTCAGAGTCTTGGAGTTCCAACTTGCCCTGTCGGCACTAATGTCTGGCCAGTCGCTGGAAAACGCGTCTAGGTCGTCCCGCCATCGCCTTTTTTGGATCATTAAAATTAACAAAGTTTCGCATTTATGACACTCATTCACTCATGATCATCAAAATAGGACTAGTACTTCCCATAAAGTCAGAGAGCTGAAATTTGGTACAGAGTTAGGGTTTAATGGCCACATAAAGGGAAAACTATAAAAACTAGGATAATCGAAGATCTGGAGTACATGGTGACCCTGATTAGAAAACAACCGTTCAACCAAACTATTAGAGATCGACATACCGCCTTTACAAATTTTCTACAAAAACAAGTGAAATCCCACCAAAAACATTCTGTAAAAAACTAGCCAAGTCTCGATGGAGCTGCTTGTTTATCTCTAAAAAGTAATGAAATGTAGACAAAGTCGTGCCAAGTCTAAAGTTCCTTACTGCGATTTCTTTATATTGTCCGCGTATTGAGTCTCAACATTTACTGGATAAGACTCAACATTCTTTATACGTGAGTGGGGAATAATAAAGAAATCGCAGTAAGGAACCTTGGACTTGGCACGACTTTGTCTAGATTTCATTACTTTTTAGAGATAAACAAGCAGCTCCATCGAGAGTTGGCTAGTTTGTTACAGAATGTTTTTGGTGGGATTCATAATTACTAGGCGAAGTCTAGTCTACTTTACTACCGTTTTTCACAGATTTTGGGGATAAATGTATATTTTTCAGCTTTATCACATTGTATGACTGGCTTGTGCCCGCGGCTTTGGCCCCTTTGAGAATACCCTCGCTTTGAATATTCCAAAAAAAACATCATCATAATTCATTTAACTTATTTTTTTACAAAGGGAAAATTTATTGCTAGCCAGGCAAGGTTTAAACAAAATAATGTTTTAAAGTAAATAAAAATGCACTTAGTATGTAATATCGATTCCTGCATCAATGAAAGTGAGTACACCAATATTTTTCGATAATTCCAGCGAAATGTGCAAAAACTGGCAACACTTTATAAATGTCAAACACTCAATTTTATTTTTTAGTGACTGTGAATGACGTCACCCCACCCACTTATATTATTCAACTCGCTTGGTTTTGCACTTTGCTGTTTACTGTATTGTGTAGCTGTAGCACTTTCAAGTAACTATTTTTAAACTTCTATTTTCCAAAAAGGGGTTTCTGTCGTAACTAATGTAAAATTTGGCAACATGTAATTTTAAGGTGGTGAAACTTAGAGCGGGAAAATGTATCTACATCGTGCACATCGTGTTTATACAGGACAGAGATAGCATGCATAAACTAAATACAAATAGTGTGTAACCTAACCAAATTGAAAAGGTTGCTTTGCATTATGAAAAGATCATGTTTGTTGCTGTTTTTATTTTGGCTTCGTTGTGCTGGTTTTACCGTTGACAAATTATATACCTATAATATCTACTTACTCTTACTTTATTGTAGATATAAAAATCTAAAAATGAATGACCAGCGGCGGCCTGACCCATTGCGAGGCTCCGGGCGGCAGGTCTTTGCGAGGCCCTTTGTCCTTCGTGAAAAGTACCTATGTGATGCGAAAATATAGTTAAAAAATTCTTAATTTTTTAAATTTGCTTGGGTTGTTGCGCGAGGCCCCTGGCAAGAGCGAGGCCCCGGGAGGTTGCCCTGTTCGCCATCCCCTAAGGCCGCCGCTGTAAATGGGGATCCTTTTGACTGCCATAATTTTATACTTAAGTCACTAGCGACCCGCCCCGGCTTCGCACAGCCAAAAAAAAACCGGCCAAGTGCGAGTCGGCCTTCCGTACCTATACAACATTAGACATTAGCAAAAAACCGACCAAGAGCGTGTCGGACGCGCCAAAAATAGGGTTCCGTAGCCATTACGAAAAAATTAAGTAATATTTTTCTAAGGATTTCGTGATTTTTTCTCATCCAACCCTATAGTGTGGGGTATCGTTGGATAGGTCTTTTAAAACCATTAGGGGTTTGCTAAGGCGATTTTTCGATTCAGCGATATCTTTGCGAAATATTCACCTTTAAAGTGCTAATTTTCATTAAAATCGAGCGTCCCCCCCTCCCCTCTAAAATCCAAACCGGTGGGTAGAAAAATTTGAAAAAATTCAGGATGGTAGTAAGTACCTATATCAAATTTTTTAAGGAAAACTATAACGGCTAAGTTTGCTTGAGAATTATTAGTAGTTTTAGAGTAAATAGCAGCCTAAGGTATAAAATATACCTAAACTTGGAAGATTCCGTATAAAATACGAAATCCTTAGAAAAATATTACTTATTTTTTTCGTAATGGCTACGGAACCCTATATCTGGCGTGTCCGACACGCTCTTGGCCGGTTTATGTTTTATTGTGGCTTTATGATAAAGTTAGGGAAACAGTTGTTATAATATGATAGGACGGTGATAGGATTAGGTACGGATTAAATTTAGGATCATAAAGGATATCACCGCCATAGTAAGTACCTATTCTACTCGTATAAAATCATAGACTAGACATTTTAATTGCATACATTAGGTACATAACAACTTAACATGTTTTGGAACTGAACGTTTTTACACAGATAAAATATAATAAGTACAGCATATCATGGTACTGGCTGGTGCGAATAAAAGCAAAACATCGAAGGTCACCTTTACTATGGCTGGCTTTTCGTGGAACCCGGAGCCTGCCAGTTTAAAAAGAAATCGCTTTTGCTGTAAAAAAAACTTACTCTATTGAAAGAATTGTAACAAAGGGTCATCCATAGTAAATTACGTCACACGTTTTGTTATAGGCCTCAGGTTACGCGGTTTGTTACAGAGGAATAAAATAATTTACAATTTTCGTAGCAATAGAATAGGTACTACGTGTGACAGGGGATGAATTACAAATTGCGACTTTATTATAAATAAAATAAATAAATAAATAAATATCACGGGACAATTCACACCAGTTGACCTAGTCCCAAAGTAAGCTTAGCAAAGCTTGTGTTATGGGTACTAAGCAACGGATAAATATAATTATATAGATAGATTCATACTTAAATACATATTAAACATCCAAGACCCGAGAACAAACATTAGTATTTTTCATACAAATATCTGCCCCGACACGGGAATCGAACCCGGGACCTCAAGCTTCGTAGTCAGGTTCTCTAACCACTAGGCCATCTGGTCGTCTATTATAAGTCGCTTCGCCTGTGAAAGCACAGTCACCAGCACCAATATCTGACACAACAAGCGTGCATAAATCTGATACGACTCTATTTCTAGGGCTGGAAGGACATGTCAGATATTTTTGCACGCTCCGCTGTGGCAGACATTAATGCTGGTGACTGTACCTTTGAGTCTATTAAGGACAGTTGAATTGAAATTTGGGAATATTGATTTCCAAAATAATCATTTCGGTGAACTAAATAAAATAAACAATTACTTACTTTGCTCACCGGCAACCTCGATAGCTACGTTTATGCAACTAATGTGTTATCATGCAGCTCTTCCCAATCCACGCTGTAAAAACACACACATCACATAAACTATCACTACGCTGTCACGTTTCGAACTCAACCAGAGTTCATCATCAGAGCAACACAATCGTTCACCAAGCTACCAGATATCACAATTATATCGGTTTTCATCGTTGTGACGTTGTATGAAGCACAACCAGATGAGATTTGCATTCATCCCAATCCAATGCGAAAGTGTGTGTTTGTATGTTTGTCCGTCTTTCACGTCGAAACGGAGCGACGGATCGACACGATTTTTGGCACAGAGATAGTTCATGGGCCAGAGAGTGACATAGGCTACTTTTAACCCCGAAAAAATGCACAGTTCCCGAGGAAACAGCGCGCGATAACCGAATACCACGCGGCCGAAGCCGCGGGCAAAAGCTGTATCGGAATAAAAATTAGGCTATGCATTATTATTATTGAGATCCAGCATCATCATCATCATCAGCACCATCTACATACCTATTGCAAAAATTCATTCAAGTCTAAGTACCTCATAGCTGTTTTAGCGTCGTAAAATAACTAACACACACGCACCTATTAACTGTGAGTCATTGTCATTTTAATTACTTCACTAATGACTTATTTAACGTCATTGATAACCGCTCTACCGGGACTTAATCACGCCAAAAAGACTATAACTAAGCTATGTAGAAGTGCTCTACAGAATTTAGACTCTCGAAACTATTTAGAAGTGCTGTACCTAATCCAAAGAATCTCTAGCCGAGTTTAGACTTGCAAGAAAAATCGTGCAAGTTGCATTACATTGCGAGGCCGTAAAGCCAACGAGTTTGTAGTGGTCAATCGAGCGCCGCAATGTAATGCAACTTGCACGATTTTTCTTGCAATGTCTAAACTCGGCTTAGCGTTTATACCTGCTGAGCTGGCAACGTTGCATTTTTGTTAGTTTTTCTGATTAGGTATTCCATAAAAATTCAATGAAAATGCTGTAATTCAAGCATTTATACTTAGATGATACTTATTTATTTAAATTAATAGTCACATACTTAAAAAAACCCTGCACAAACCTGCGAAGCGATTCAATGGTGCGTGCGAAGTTCCCAATCCGCACTGGGCCCGCGTGGGAACTATGGCCCAAGCCCTCTTGTTTTGAGAGGAGGCCTGTGTCCAGCAGTGGGACGTGTATAGGCTGGGATGTACTTAAAAACACAACACAAGATACAAAAATATAATAGAAAACAAAATAAATAAAAACTACATAAATATACCTAACTATAAAAAGAAAACACCATCTAAGAGGCCCTCCTGCGGCATAGACCCCAGCACACTGGCGGCATTACCTCTCTGTACAGTCAGAGAAATTCGCTGGGAGAGGTAAGCGCCAGCTCTGGGGTCTCCTGAGGTCTCTATCAGCCGGGACGACAAGGACTCCATGAAAGCCTTCATGTCAGCCGACCAGGGACCCATTGTCTCCACTGCGAGCGCCGCAAACTCGTAGACCTTTAATATGAATATAAAAAATGTGGTCTGATAAAACTCTTCTTAATATATAAGTTAATGTGTCTACTCCAATGATTATTCGTGATAGACCTATATTCTTTAAAAACGAATTATATTTTATTAACGGTAATTAAAGAAAATAAAGGTGTATTACGAATAATTATTGGAGTAGACACATTACCTAACTTAAGTATATATTAAGAAGAGTTCTATCAAACCACATTTTTAATTTTCATTAAATTTTTATGGAATAATCAAGAAAAACTAACAAAAATGCAATGTTGCCAGCTCAGCAGGTATAAATGCTAAGCCGAGTTTAGACTTTGCAAGAAAAATCGTGCAAGTTGCATTACATTACGGCGCTCGATGGACAACTAAAAACTCGTTGGCTTTACGGCCTCGCAATGCGTCGGTGCCTCAGCTCAGCACGAGCCAGCAGGAGTGATTGAAGCCCAATATATAGTACGAAGATGAGGGAGACGACTGTACTTCCACTCTTGCTGGCTCGTGCTGAGGCACCGACTTCTAGCCAGTAGAAAATGATTTTCAAGTTTTTGTAGTCAGTTCTATTCTTGTTAAAAAAAAACTTTAATTGTTACCAACATTTCAATGATCTGAGTTACCTATGTTGTTATATGACAAAGTTTCTTCCGTTTTTTTGAAGTCGGTTTAAATAGGTACCAAAACCTTCTCCTAAATGTAACAAATAGGTACTTTTCTGAAAACCGTATTAAAATCGGTTCAGCCAAACGCGAGATAATCGCGGACAAAATACATAGTACAGGCACATAATAACTAATTAATAGGTGATCCAATCCCTGGTACAGGTCCAACTAAGGAGAATCTCCTTTTTTTTAAGTCGTTTAAAAACCGGTGTCAATTTTGGCGTGGATTTTATTTGTATCATTTCATTTGCATAACACGTTCAGTAATCGAGCCGTAATATTTATTAATAGGAGTCTATTCTCGCTCGGAAGGACCGTCGCAAGTACGTTTTTAGATTATCAAACAGTTTCCTCGTGCATTTAGATTTGCGTATGAATTGGCTAGGAAAAGTCAAAGGCTTTAGTGATGTAATCAATGTTCGAATTCTCACATTCGCGAACGCGTGTACAATGTGTGGCCCAGACCAGAATCGGGGATAATATTAAAATCAGTATAGATCACTGGTAATTGGATCATCATGATCATGTTTTTAATTATTCTTCCTTTTTTATGCAATGTAAACTGTTATTTTACAAGCTTTTATTTAGTTTCATCTGTCCGGTTGTCTGTCTGTCTGTAATCATATCTTGCAAGTTAAATTCGACCAAATTCTAGTAGTTCGATCGACTTGAAATTTGGTATGTAAATGTAGTTTGGGTGACAATACAAGTACAGTCAGTAAAAAGTACAGTCAGCAAAAAAGCTTTTATTAAAAATGAAATCTTTACCTAAAACTTATTTTCTTTTAATAAAGGGATTTGGATTCGCTAGCATGCTCAAGTTTATCTGCACTTTGAGACAATAGGGTCTATTACCCATTCCGTAGATAGAGCAATTGGGAAGTACACCACAAAGTTGCAATCCAGAAATACCGATTTGTAAATTAAAACAAGCACAAAACTGGTCTCACGGCATGAACGGACGCATCTCAAGGACGCCATGTTTTCCTGTGCCAATTCGGATTTCCCGTAGCTCTGATATGTTATACCATATAGTACATTTTTAATATAGGTATGCAGGTGCGAAGTACTTTTTAGGGTCCCGCCCCGGCTTGATTAGTCTTTTTTCCAACGGGACCCTAAAATAATAAGACTGCTTGCTCTGCTAATCAACCAACTTTAGATAATGAAATAAATATGACTTTGCATAATTTTATAACATGGTTAAATGACAATGATTTTAAAATTAATGTAACAAAAACTAAATTAATTCAATTCCACAGTTATAATTCAATCCCACCCAATGTCAGGTACCTATCAGGGAATTACCGTTGAACAAGTGGAAAGCAATAAAGAGCGTAGCCTTAATTGTTTGCATAGAAAAGCGGCCCTTTCACCAAACGTTCACTGTAATTTTTTTAACAAGAGCCCTCATGACAAGTATTATTTCCTGTAAGTTAGAGCTTCCTATCTTTGTTAGTTTCTGACATAAGTATGATTTTTTTTTTAACTTTTCACAAAAATGTTTTTTTTCCTCATTGGCTAATGCGAGCTACGTAATCTTTTAGTACAGTAATTTGTGTATAGTCTCACATATTCTTTAAATAATATTTTATTTTTCCAAAAAAAAACTTTGATAAATGTAGTAAATAAAACTTCAGTATTTTTTTTCTTGCTTTCTAGGACACCAACAGTTTTTTGTTAAGTAATTGCTTATATAAAGGGCTACAATATATATTTCTTTCAAAATGATCCAGTTGGTACTTCATACTAGAAAATGGAAAAATAAAGGATATGGTGTGGTGTACCCATACAAGATAATTTGGTCGCAAAAGAGATTATGCATATTGCAACCTCTTTATCATTAACGTTATAGGTAAGTTACGTAGCCAATGAGGAAAACAAAATATTTTTGTAAAAAGTTAAAAAAAATCATATCTCAGAAAATAACAAAGATAGAAACTTACAGGAAATAATACTTGTCATGAGGGCTCTTATTAAAAAAAATACAGTGAACGTTTGGTGAAAGGGCCGCTTTTCTATGCAAACAATTAAGGCTACGCTCTTTATTGATATAATAAAAAAAGATAAGAATTGCAACTGGAAAGAGCATGTAGATTATGTAGTATAGGTAGACTTGATAGATTTGTCTTTACACTGAGAAATTAAAGGCAAATTGCATCCAAAGAGGCAGCTCTCATAGCTTATCATGGACATGTGGCATCTATACTTACTCGTAGATACGGTCTGATCGTTTGGGGCAACTCAGTGGATATCCAAAGAGCTTTTAGAGCTCAAAAGAAGTAAGATTGTTTTTTTGGAATCTTTTTGTATTTTTTATTTCAATTCCAAATTTTTTGTTACTTTTACGGTCATCCCGTAAAACCTATATCGAAAACAAACTGAAATATAGATGCACAGAAAAACCAGAAAAATAAGACCAGCAAAAGAAATGCTTAAGAGCCATTGTAGGAGGCAAATATGAACCTGTAAACCAATTTTTAAGGAGTTAGAAATCCTGCCACTCCCATGTATGTACAGTGGAACTGAGCTACGGAGTACCATTTCAAAATCAAAACCGTTTGCAAGTGATGATTCTTCTAGACCCGCCCACTCATTTGTTAACCAATTAGGGCCTTCGAATTTGTAAAACCCGTACCTTAAAGTTATAAAAAACAATGTTTTATAACTTGTAGGAGACAATGAGGGCTGGGTCAGTTTACGCAGCCAGTTGCAGTTTGCACACCATCCGGGCCGTTTCCTTCCGCTCCGTTACGAAAAGTTTATTAGAAATGTCTCATGGCAAAAATTTGACCGTAACAGAGAGGAACCGTGTAGTGTGTGTGTGCGTTTTTGTTAGGGAACATGAGCACTTGTTTCAACTGTATGGAACTGGTAATAAGCGAAATACAAGGACGAGTATTTATGTCAACCAACGACAAGACTAAGTATATTTAGGAAGAATGTGTATTGCATGGCTGTTAGACTATTTAATAAATTGCCCAGAGATTTTCGTGACATGAACATAAATAATTTTAAGAAAATAATCCACCAATGGTTATTATTAGTAGTTATTAAAAAAATGTTTTTATTCGGTCAGTGAATTTTTGAGTGATGATAGTTTTTAGGGTTCCGTAGCCAAAATGGCAAAAACGGAACCCTTATAGTTTCGCCATGTCTGCCTGTCTGTCTGTCTGTCTGTCCGTCCGTCCGTCCGCGGCTTTGCTCAAAGACTATCAATGCTAGAAAGCTGTAATTTTGCACAGATATATATGTAAACTATGCCGACAAAATGGTACAATAAAAAATTAAAAAAAAAATGTAGGGTACCTCCATAGACGTAAAGTGGGGGTGATTTTTTTTTCTCATCCAACCCTATGGTGTGGAGTATAGTTAGATAGGTCTTTTAAAACCATTAGGGGTTTGTTAAGACGATTTTTCAATTCAGTGATCAGTTTGCGAAATATTCAACTTTAAAGTGCAAATTTTCATTAAAAACGAGCGTCCCTCCCCCTCTAAAATCTAAACCGGTTGGTGGAAATTTAAAAAAAAATTCAGGATGATAGTAAGTACTTACTTATATCAAACTTTCAAGGAAAACTATAACGGTTAAGTTTGCTTGACAATTATTAGTGGTTTAAGAGTAAATAGCAGCCTAAGGTATAAAATATACCTAAACTTGGAATATCCCGTACCAAATACGAAATGCTTAGAAAAATATAACTTAATTTTTTCGTAATGGCTACGGAACCCTATTTCGGGCGTGTCCGACACGCTCTTGGCCGGTTTTTAAGTTTACTAAAACTTGTCTTAACTTAAGTACACGGTTAAGAGTCATCCAGCCACCATGTATGTTACATAAGAAAATTCCCGATATCCCCGACTTACTCACTGAGTGACTCATCAACCGTTCAGCGTAAAACTTTGGGCCTAGAAATCTGAAACTATTCAAAGCCGAGTAATTGGGTTCCGTAGCCAAACAGTGGCTACGAGGGGTGCCCCTTATTTCACATAACAATTAATTGTCCTAAAATGAATTCGCATAACAGATTTGGCATACCTAACATAATTGTGTATAACAGTGAACTTGCATAATTATAAAGAAGCGTGACATTTATTTAGCGTAATAATGAATGTTATAAAATGAATTCGCATAATTTTATCAAGCGAGTGAATAAGCTTGGCTAGGGCAAAACCGACTCAGTTGGGTTAGGTTCAGGTTCAGAACCCTTCGATGTTAGGTAGGTATTTTTTTATAACTAGCACAATAATAGATTATTTCACATAGTAATTCACTTCTCAGACCTAATCGAGTAAATAAAACAATATGGACAATCAAAATTATTACTTTTAGTAATAATTTTTCACTTAATGTAACACTTTATATTGCTTGACAGACATACAGTTGTCCCATGATATTTATTTATAGACCGACATAGCCAAGCGAATTAGCTCGTTGAAGTGGCAGGTAGGCCATATAGCACGGAGAACCGATGGCCGTTGGGGCTGAAAAGTTCTCGAGTCGAGACGGATGACCTGGTTAAAGTCGCGGGTTCACGGTGGATGCAGGCCGCTGCCAACAGAAGCGAGTGGAGGTCTATGGAGGCCTATGTCCAACAGTGGACGTCCTACGGCTGAGATGATGATGATTTATTTATTCGGAGGCCGTATTGCTATCTATCTGTCATTTGATTGCGATCGCGAGCGTCAGAAACGTAAGGCAATGCGGCCCCAGTCTTTAATTGTGGCACTATTATTCGTAGATTGTGGTGGTCAAAGGGAGATCTTTGACCAACAGTGATCTTCCTGCTGGTGATGGTTTACAAGAGCGAAGCCGCAGGTAAAAGCTGGTTTAGATAAGGTACATACAATGTCTGTTGGCAGGTGGTTTTAAATGACGCCGTCTGACGGGTTTCGATATAAGCTGCCTATGTGTAGTTGCTAAACCAGTTTTAATTTGTACTATAAACGTATACCTGGTTACTATCGCCTGATGCATTTGTAGAAAAAACCCAACGGTGTCCTAAAAAATATAACTATAGTCAAAGTATTACAAACGGGACTTTATCACGCTAAAACACACGAGTAATAATTACCTTGACGTTTCGACCACATTACAGTGGCCGTACGTGGTCACGAGTAGACTCTCGAACGTCGAGGTAAATATTACTCGTGTAAAACATATATAATATGATAAGTCCTATATTATGATAACTCCTAAATATGCACAAAAAAACGAAAACTAACTAAAAAAAATTACAACATCGATGAAATCAATAACTCCGTGTTCTTTGAAATCTATTAAAAAATATTATTAGTTTATTACGTAATATGGTAGTCATATTACAATGATCTCTGTGACAGATGTAAATTTAAATTAAAAAAATATACTCTTGACACGAATTTACAAAAAAAACCATCATTGCAAGTGTCACAACTTCACAGGGATCTCCTTAAAATGACTCTACCATAAGTTTCTACCTGTTACGTCCACATAATAGAAATCTTCGTATCTAATAATAAAGATCTTTAAAACACATATTAAACTAGCATTTTAATTAATAACCTCAATGAAAAGGTTAATAAACGGATTTGACCCACTCCCGCATCTACAGAGGATAGAGGTTCGCGCCAAAACGTAACTTTTTAAAAGTGAATGGCTGCATTCAGCGTGCCCGGTTTATTGACATACTTTATATTGACCAAAGTCCGGTGTTTTGTATGGTATGATGTAACGAAATTAGTAGTAAAAAGAATACGGTGACGCTTTTCGCAGTATTTAAGTACTTAACTTATGCCAAGCTTAGAGCACGAAATGTGTCATTTGATTGAAAAGAGTGATTTGCTTTATGCATCTTTAGCTTAAATGCACGTTTAGAATGAAACTGACACAATTCGAAATATTCTCATTTTAAAAATCAGCCAGATTTTGTTTAATACAAAGTTCATTTTGGAAATGTGCGTACCTATATCATAGGTATATAACTTACACTGACGAGTAAAAATAAAGGGTCGATTACTAAAATCGCAATAGGTCCTAAACTATTAAAGATAATTTTCTAATATACAGTACATAATACACAATAATAATAACACAGGAATGTATGGGGTCCCTTAGTTACAAAAATATCCCGTGGGAATATCGGGATAAAAAGTATCGTATGTGTTATTCCAGACGTCCGGCTATCTATACACCAAATTTCATGCCTTTAAGCCCAGCGGTTGTTATTCCGACATTTTATCCCCAGATATCCCGTGGGAATATCGGGGTAAAAAATAGCCTATGTGTTTTTCCAGAGGTTCAGCTACCTACATACCAAATTTCATGGCTCTAAGCTCAGTGGTTGTTATTTCGAGATTTTATCCCTAAGTATTCCGTGAGAATATCGGGCCAAAAAGTCGCTTATGTGTTATTCCAGACGTCCAGCTACCTACATACCAAATCTCATGACTCTAAGTCCAGCGGTTATTATTTCGAGATTTTATCCCTATCCCGTGGGAGTATCGGGATAAAAAGTAGCGTATGTGTTCTTCCAGAGGTCCAGCTACCTACATACTACATTCCATGAAAAAAATTACATGTAAACCCTCAGCAGGGCTACTACGAAACTCGAAGTTCGTGTCGTGCCGTCCCTCTGACACTTATATTATTTAATACGAGAGTAACGAGACTGGTACGTTCCATTACGTAAAGGTACGTACAATCATCGTAATAGTGTTAAACCCATGTAGTGTGTACCGTAGAAATTCAGTGAAGTCTGTACAGAAATATCCTCGGAAAGAATCAATGCCTAGAAGATTTCATTTGAATACTTAAAAACTACAGTATACAATTTACAAAATACACAGGAATGTATGGGTCTTAGTTACTATCCCGTGGGAATATCGGGATAAAAAGTATCGTATGTGTTATTCCAGACGTCCGGCTATCTATACACCAAATTTCATGAAGCGCGGTTGTTATTCCGACATTTTATCCAGTATAATATCGTAAAAATAGCCTATGTGTTTTTCCAGAGGTTCAGCTACCTACATACCAAATTTCATGACTCTAAGTCCAGCGGTTATTATTTCGAGATTTTATCCCTATCCCGTGGGAGTATCGGGATAAAAAGTAGCGTATGTGTTCTTCCAGAGGTCCAGCTACCTACATACTACATTCCATGAAAAAAAATACATGTAAACCCTCAGCAGGGCTACTACGAAACTCGAAGTTCGTGTCGTGCCGTCCCTCTGACACTTATACTATTTAATACGAGAGCGAGAGGGACCGCACGACACGAACCTCGAGTTTCGAGTTTCGTAGTAACCCTGCTTGTTGTAGACTGTAGCTCGTAACAGAAAGATCCTGTGAAAATTAAATAGCAATTAGGTTTTTCATATTTTTGTAGGCGCTTGAGCCTTTATAACGCGTTGATCGCGTATATGTAAATGTACGTTCCATTACACGTAAAGGTCTCTACCCAGTACACCGTATCATGCCATGACCGTAATAGGAACGTGTTATGAACGGCATGTCACGAAAACATCACCATCATCTTATTATCCTGTGTTCTGTTATTTCCATGTGTTTTTATGTACAATAAAGAGTTTTACAATACAATACAATACAAAACACGCCACGGCGACGGTTGGTTACGAAACGTGCTAGTGGGCAGTCTCATACTTTTCATCACACTTGCTCGTAAACAGTGTCGTAACATGCAAGCTACCTTGGTTGCAACCCCCCAAATAAAACCCTCGACCTTAATGTGCTTGTCATGAAGCCCAAGGTCGGTAAATGAATCAATGCCCGTACTGATACTGCTGCGCGCGCTGCTGCAGGAGCACCTGCGCGCGTATTTCAGGCACATGCCAAGAGCGCAGTCAGCGGTATCGGCAATATTTGAAAAAATATTAGTCATTCTTTTGCAAATATACAATTTTACTCGCAAATGTGATGAAAAACATTGTATGTCGCACGGGTGGTACTAGAATTCAGAACATCGACTCACTAAAGCCCTGTCTTCGACTTCGGGCTTCTAATAGACTCTCGTTCGTAATTCCTTATTTACCGCCCTTAAGACACAATGCACTATTTCAATACAAAGAATATATTTGTATCTATGGTATGGTATGGTCATGGTACGGTGGTGGTCGTTGGTATACAGTGTAATGGGTACATTTAAAGACAAAATAGTTTAGATGTTTTAGTTATTTTTAGTTTCATAATTTTATAACACACTCCCAGACACACAAAATCAATCATAACTTAAAGTGTTTTGTAAATAAATAAATAATACATTATGTATGTCTCTACTCTCGGGACATTGACTAAATTTCTGAGTAGGTAGAGCCATAGTAGAGTGAGTCTGAGTGAGTTTCTGTGTAGAGTCTCAGGAATGTTCTAATATTGTAAATACTCGTATATTTGATTAGATGAATATAAAAGACTTTCAAAATAATATTAATGTATGTTCTGAAGGGTTCAAAGTCAAAGTTTAAGTCAATATGCCTATCTTTATTCAATTCAGGCTATGGCAAGCACTCAAGAATGTCAAAATAATCTACCAGCAATTCAGAAAAACCTCTGTTGAGAAGAATCCGGCAAGAAACTCAACGAGGTATATAATATGATTAAAAATTATATGATTAAATCGTAAATCAGTAATTTCTCCGTTATAATAATAATAATAACAATCTATTATTTCAGACGAAACAAGATAATCCATAATAGTGTTAGTGTTTAAAAGAATAATAGGAAAAAACTATACGAATAGTAAAAATGAAATGAAATGAAATAAAAATTGATATGAAATGAAATAAAAATGAAATGAAATATTTATTTATTTGCTTTAGCACTATGTGGATAAATACGATGTTGGAATTTCTTATAAGGTATTAACTTATAAAAGTGTCAATAGTGCTAGCTGCCCTCTAACAGTAGGCATGCAAAAATTTGACTTAAATCTAGGTTAAAAAATTAATTAAGATCAAATATCAAAACTGCAAAATGTCATACATAATCGAAAACAAAATTATCATTATAAATCAAAATCAATATCATAAGAATTATCACAATAGAATTAAAATAAAATAAATGTCATATGTAATCAAAACTATTCCCTTAAATTAAAAAACTCATTGAGGCTATAAAAATTGTAAGCCATAAGCCAATTTAATAAAAATGATTTAAATTTTCGCATTGGCAACTCTACTAAGGCAGGCGGTAGTTTATTATAAATTTTGATCGCCATGCTGTACACGTTGTAAATACCTACTTAAAAAAATAAAAATTAAATTAAAATTATATGGTCCCTATGACTATTTTAGTCATGTGCCACCACAAAGGGCTGTCCAGCCGGTTTGCAATCACGCTCAGGATACTATTATTGCTACCGCGCACACGCTGGAGAAGAGAAGCCGTCTTCTTACGCATTACAGAAAACCAGCGTTACTGCACATAATGTGCGGCAACACATGCTGAGTGGAGACCCTTTTTGGTATCCTGCCGTGTCACCTAGTAACATAGTTTTAGTGCTAGTTCTAGTCTTAGTTTTAGGTGGTACTTTTTGGAGCCAAAATAAACTTTTCTTTCTTTCTTCTTTCTTTCTTTCATTACAGCGTGAAAGCCGTCGTCTGTGCGCGTCTCAGCGAACGCGGACGCGCTGCAGTGTCGCGGCAGCCCTAGTAGCATCCTGAACGCATGTTGTACTGCACCCGCAGGACGTTGTAGGCCCGTTTCGTGCGCTGAAACCACAAGCCACTCGAATATAATGACGTGCAATACGCTTTGAACAGCGTAATTTTCACGTCATCCGAACATCTGCTAAATCTACGAGTCAGCACATTACTTCGTACCGCCAACGCCCTGCGCTCCCTTTCTATATCGTGATCATCATTTAAATAATCCGCAATAATGTGACCCAGGTATTTGAACTCCTGCACCACCTTCAAAGGTACACCGGAAAGCACAACAGATGGTACATTAGACGGCATGTATTTAGCAGTCGCTTTGAATCAGAATCAGAATCAGAAAAAATGTTTCTTGTAGAACATAGGTAGGCTGTAAGATACAGAGTAGTTAAGACATTTTGTGATCTTCTATGTCTTGCCAATGGGCGTACAAAACATTAAATTGCTAGGTAGAAATACAAAATTAAACTTACATAATCAAAATTAAAACGCTACAGACTTCAAATACACTTCAAAAATATAGTCAGTTGAAACAAATTAAAAAAATATAATCAAATTAGAAATTGAGATAAAATAAAAAATTAAAATTTATAATCAAATTAAAAAATTGTAACTAACCAACTTACAAATTGAATTTATAAATTCAGCAAGTTACAAAATATAAATATAAATTATGATTCACATTTTTATTACTTATAGTCGTTTTTGTAAAAAAAATATATATATGAAATTGTCATTCAAGTAATCAGAAACGGAATAATAACATTTATTAACAAGGAATGTCAACAATCTCTGTTTGAAACGTGGCATAGGCAACAGTTCCAATTCTGATGGAAGCTTATTATAGATCTTACATACCTTCATTTGAAAACAAGCACTTCGCTTTTCTTACAGTTGTAATGACGTTATGAGGCTTTGTACATAATTTTATGAATCAAATTAGGGTTTTGTTCCGCGTACCTTGATTTTACTGAAGCTCGATATTTGGGCACAGTTGCATGCGCCATGAAACCCGAATTTAATTCATGAAATAATGAAATATTGACCGCGATAGTCTAATATATTTGTACATAGATTAGAAATACTCTAAACAACACATTCTGTTCAACTTTCTCCAGACCTCTGTATGAACTTATGACCTTTTAAGCAGACATTTCAAGATTTTCTTCCGGTCCCGTGGGAATATCGGAATAAAAAGCCTATGTGTTATTCCAGATGTCCAGCTCAACATACCAAATTTCATCCAAATCCGTCCAGCCATTTTAGCGTGAAGGAGTAACAAACACACACACACATACTCACAAACTTTCGCATTTAAAATATTAGTAGGATATCTGAATATACTATGTCTTAACTTAGCAAAATGTCCAACTACGCACTAACAAAAAGCATAGCTAATATCTGTGACATAGTGCGTAGAGAATTTGCGTTTATTCAGTTGTTCTTGGGCTACTCGGCGAAGCAGACAGGCTGACAACATGCGGTGGGATATAATACTTTGGTCCTTTGTAAGTGTTTATAATATATACTCGTAATATATAATTTAATATGTGCACTGGGCTGGGGACCTACGGCCCAAGGCCCTTCCATTGTGAGAGGAGGCCTGTGCTCAGCAGTGGGACGTATATAGGCTGAGATGATGATGATATGTATATATAAGTATGTTTATCCGTTGCCTAGTATCTACCTATAGTACAAGCTTTGCTTAGTGTGTTACACTATTTATTTAGGTTAATTATTGATGTTTGTATTGTATGTACATACAAACTCGTAGAACTCTATTTACAAGTATCCCATGATATTTATTTATTTTTATTATTTACCTAATAATGTTTTTAGGGTTCCGGCGCCAAAATGTCAAAAGCAGAACCCTTATAGTTTCGTCAAGTCCATCTGTCTGTCTGTCTGTCTGTCACAGGCATTTTACTCGAAAACTACAAGATGTATATCAATGAAATTTGGAGTACAGATGTCTTGTCAAAGCCACTATTTAGTTTTGTAGTTAAATTACAAAAATAAATATTTATAGGGGGGGCACTCCATACACGTAACGTAACAGAAATTGTTTTTTTTTTAATTCGCATCAACGTGTGGCACATAGTTCGACAGCTCTTTTGAAAAGATAGCAAGGTTTCTCAAAAACTTTTTTGATTACGTGAAGTAGCAAAAATTGTGTCCCCCCCTCTATCTTGTAAACCGTTTGTCCAAAAAATATGCAAAAATATGAAAAGGTAACGCTTAATAAATACTTTCAACGAAAATTGGTTTCAACATGATCGGATATACCGTTTTTAAGTTATTGCCGAAAAACTGCGCTTCTCAACAAAAGGATGTAAGTGCCGTGAAGATATATACGCTCTTTTTCTGGTAATAGATTTTAAGACTGTAGTAAGTGTTTTAATTGTGTTATAACGCACATAATATTACTTGATTTTTTTCGTAATGGCTACGGAACCCTATCTTGGGCGTGTCCGACACGCTCTTGGCCGGTTTTTTTTCATCTAACTTGCTCGTCGTAGCATGCAGGCCTTGCTTGTAACCCCCTAAACCAGGTTCCCAATTTTTTTCCAAATTCAAATTCTAATAAGAAAAAACCGGCCAAGAGCGTGTCGGACACGCCCAGGATAGGGTTCCGTGGCCATTACGAAAAAAAATTTTTTTTTTTCTAAGTACTTCGTATTGTGTACTGAATCTTCCAAGTTTAAGTATTATACCTTAGGCTGCTATTTACTCTTAAACTACTAATAATTCTCAAGCAATCTTAGCCGCTATAATTTTCCTTGTAAATTTGATATATTTACTACTATTCCGAATTTTTTCAAAAATTTTCCACCTAACAGTAGATTTTAGAGGGTCGCTCGATTTCAATGAAAATGTGCAATTTAAAGTTGAATATTTCGCAAACAGATCACGAATAGAAAAATTGTCTTAGCAACCTAAAGCAATGGTTTTAAAACACCTATCCAACGATACCCCACAATATAGGATTAGTCGAGAAAAAAAACTCACCCCCACTTAACGTCTATGGGAGGTTTTTTTTATTTTACCACTGTCGGCGTGACTGATATGTATGTATATTCATGTCAAATTACAGCTTTCTAGTACTAACGGTCTCTAAGCTTACCCTTAGTTGACTACGGAACCCTAAAAAGGATAAGGAAATGGGGATAATTCATTGACATGGACATCCGCAAAGTAACGCCTGATTCAATAAATCATTTATTATTATTTATTTATCTTTTGAATAAATAAATAAATAATAAAACAACATGAATCAAGCAAGAAAACCAATTCTCCTCTATTGCCACAGAAAGATATTAATTTGATTAAATTCAATGACTTTAGAAAAATATCTACTTTTGTCCTAGACCCTACCCTAGGCCCTTGGGTCTTGGGTATTTAAACTCACCTCTAAGTACTTGTTTCTGAGAAAGTAGGTAATAGTAGTCTTAATACTCGTAGACTGACGTACAGACGGACAAATTTCAAATAGTTTATTCTGCAAATAGGCCGCAAAGAGCTCTTTTACATGTTTTTTTTAAACTGCCTGCGCTTTCGAAAAGACCATCATTGCCAAGAAAAATGCGTCGCAAGAAACTTGGCCGAAAGTATTTTTTTTTTATAAGAATAAGAATAAGAATGGTTTATTGGCTGATAAAAATAGATACACATACAGAAGCACATCCATGCCTATTCCTACCAGCCAAAATGGCCGCCACTCAATGGCGATCTGAAGATTATTTCGCAACGCTGATTTTCAGTGACGCCAGTTACAGTTACATAGGTGGCTGTCACCAGGGACACATCCCAGTATCAGACTGACTATATTACGAATCACTACTTGTTACAAAACGAGGATTACAGGACGAAACATTCAGTTACAGTTTACTTATAACAATCAGTATAATTATAGAAACATTGTGCATGCATTTGTGTGTGTGTGTGTGTGTGTGTGTGTGTGTGTGTGTGTGTGTGTGTGTGTGTGTGTGTGTGTGCGTGGAGTGCGTGCACTTTGTGATTTGCGTGACTGCCTATTGGGATTTTTGCATCTCCGCTAAGAATAGCTTAAGGCGCAGTTTGTATTTTATTGGGGAGGCAAGTCATTCCAACACTTCGAGGCAGCAAACGGAAAGCTACCACGAAAGGCAGCCGTATGGTGTCGTGGGCATCGAAGCTGTAAAGTCTGTCTCACCTGACGCTGAGAAAATACGAGTTTTCTGCGCAGATAACAAGGTTCCCCGTTTTTTATTACTCCAAATAGTAATGACGCAAAGTGCAGAGTAGTAGTGCCTCCATATTAATTAAATTATTTTTATTAAGAAAAGGTGTAATGTGGCCGCGACGGGGAACAGGAAAACAAAACCGTGCGGTGCGCAAGCATTTTGAACCCGCTGTATGACTCTCTTAGTGTGTCTGTGTCTGCATAATTAAGCTTAGACAGTATGAGGGCATGGCACAATCTGACACGGACGTCCACAGACAGACACTCGCGTATCCGGTACAGAACTTGAAGCCTGTAAAAGCAGTTGCGCATCAGCTCCAAAACATGACCCTCAAAGCGCAAAGCTCCGTCGAATATAACACCCAAGTTACGAGCCTCATAAACTACACGTTCCAGAGGAACTCCGTCTATGTGCACTTGAGGAGTCTGCATCTCGATCCTCTTGATTTGGGTTTGTTGTTA
The DNA here is from genome assembly GCF_025370935.1 of Choristoneura fumiferana. Classification (NCBI taxonomy): domain Eukaryota; kingdom Metazoa; phylum Arthropoda; class Insecta; order Lepidoptera; family Tortricidae; genus Choristoneura; species Choristoneura fumiferana. The sequence goes on from NC_133501.1 coordinate 1,868,141, forward strand.
ATAAATAATTACAAATAAAATACACATACTTAAATTATGGTACAAAATTTTAAAAATACATAAAAATACAGGGATGTATGGGGTCCTTTAGTTACAAAACTAAATATCTTTACTACGAGTATATTTAACGTTCAGTGTAAGTGTACAATGCTTCCACCGTCACGCGTCATATAAATAAATAAAAGGAAAATTAAACATTATTGGACATGTATAGTCTCCCAGTGTCAAAATTATGTATAATATGATTCTGAAATATACATTAACAGACAATAAAATCTCCACACATCTAAACTGTGTGGTTCCGAGTTTACCATTTTAATGCAGAACCCTAAGAATATAATCTTGACAAACAATTTAACTTTGTTTTCAAGCTGAATATTTTTCAGAAAACAATTGTTATAAGTCTACAGAAACAAACAGCTGTTACAATAAACTTTTGTGTAATAATATATCACGTTGGCTTATATTTACATTTTATTTTTCAATAATAAAAATTATTAATTGTTAACTAAAACGTGAGGAAATCAGAAAATGGAAAGAGAATGGATGGTAGGTACTATGTTCTTGATTTCCTGGAGACTGCGCTGCGAGCTATAGACCCGCAGCGGCCAACACAATCTCAGTTGAACACAACACAATCTCAGCTCAGTATTATTTGAGATTAAGTTATTTACTTACACTTACTAAAATCTCAAATTAAACTATTTATTAGACAAGTACAGTGAAAGTACAGTGGTCTCGGCGCCGAATATAATTTTGTACCTTTCGGCGTCGATACCCTTGGTCCGTGGGGCCCTGGCGCTCTGAGTCCCTTCAAAGACTTATCGAAGCGACTCAGAGATACCACAGGAGACCGATGAGCTGGCAGCTTCCTTGCTCAATGCATCAGTCTTTCAATCCAGCTAGGAAATGCTGCCAGCGTCTTTGGTTCCTACTGTAATACTCGATGCTAGCAAATAAAAATCATACTTTTATCTTTCGAGTTTGTTTCGATCCGTCTTCTTTAGCTGCTAGAAATGCTAGAGTACAAGTCCCCTAGACTCCCTTGCGTCCGTACGCTATTTTTTTAAAATTACAATATTAAAAATAGAACTTGGTTGCCAGTTCTAAAGCGAACAAGCACGAAAAAGTTTACAGTACCATGCCTCAGTGGCCATTTATAGAATGACTAGCTTGCCCGCGGCTCCGCCCGCGTGGTATTCGGTTATCGCGCGCTGTTCCCTCGGGCACTGTGCATTTTTCCGGGATAAAAAGTAGCCTATGTCATTCTCGGGCCCATAAACTATCTCTGTGCCAAAAATCACGTCGATCCGTCGCTCCATTACGGCGTGAAAGACGGACAAACACACAAACATACAAACACACTTACGCATTTATAATATTAAAATAAAGTATGGATTTTAAATAAACACATTTTTATTTTATTTTATTTTTTATTGTAGTTTTAGTTTAGTTTATTTAATTTTAATCTAGTTTTAGTTTTTTATTTGTTGTTATCTATTTTGTTGTGATCTAGTTTTTTATTTATTCTAATTCTTTATTAAAAAATCCGTCAAGATATTTAATTGACGTTTCTCTTTGTTTCAGATAATAAGTCTAGCGGTCGGGCTGCCTAGTCAAGGTGCAATAACCTGTAATTATTAATTTTAATCCTAGATTAGCTTAAAACCAACAGCAGAATGGTTCAGAGTAGCACGAGACAACATAAGTCCGAATGAAAAATAAACTAAACATTACAGTTGAAAAAAATGTAATCCTTTTATCCCTCAAACACTATTAAGGTGATTTTCCACCGGCGAGGCGAGACGAGACGAGGCGAGACGAGAATTGAAATTTGTATGGCGGCGCCATTAACGGTAACGCTGGTTTTCTGTGGAGCCCTAACGTTTAGTAAATGAATTCGGTTCAGTAATTACAGAGCTGCAAAAAACAAACACAAAATAAACCAACATACTTAGACTTGCTTGCGGCCACGGCTTCGCCCCCATTGTAGAGCTCGTGGAAATTCGGAAAAATCCCTCTTTATTTCATATTATTGTTAGCCTATTCTGTCCCACTGTTAAGCAAAGGCCTTCCCCCGATACTTCCACTGCTCTCTGTCCCCTGCATACAAGGGCCAGTCCTTCAAGAAGTACCTAGTCCAGTTCATCCTGGCTTCGCTGTCCAGTTCTGCCAGGTTGCCTTTTCAAACCGCCTTCAAAAAAGGAGGAGGGTCTCAATTCAACTGTACGTTTTTTTCATTATTCTTTGCGATCTTAAAATTAGTAAATGGAATCTGTATGTACAAAATTTTACGCTTTTGGTTCAAAATAAGCCTAGCGTTGGAAGCATATTGTCGGATATTTTGTGAGCATATGAGGTACTTCATTCATTCATACTTAATTGCTTTATTTTCAGAACCACCACGTCCCAAATCTCGACCCAGCTGTATCCACATGTCACCAGAAAAGGAGGAACAAATCGACATCATAGTGGAGAAACTGGGCGACTTCTTGGCCAACCTGCAAATGGAACATGAGCACTTTGACATCAGGCTGATCAAACTGGCCATTGAACAACACACAGCTGATGAGGTGGAAGAAAAAGAGACGATGCTGCAACTCTCCGTAAACGACTGCCAACTAAACGATGACGAGCTGGATGAAATCGATCATCATAGAGAAAAGGCTAGGCTGCATGAATTGGAGAAAGAAAGGAGTGCTCAAGCTGAAAAAGATGATAATGCGAAGAAGAACTTTGAGGTCATGTATTTGGATTTACCGGAGAACGGTCAAGAGTTGGTGAAGGCGTTGGATAAAGAACATGGACCAAAACTGGTCTACATAACGAAGGACAGGGGGCTGCTGAATTATATGTTCTTGACGAAAAAGAAGTAAATTCATGTAATAAACCCGTTAATATTGTAACTAGAACATCTATTTCACCAATATCATATTTTGACTTGGGTGTACTGCCTTTTCGGCGAAACAATTTTCGCCAAATTTCACTTAGCACCCAATCTTTTCCGAAGTTTCATTTGGCATAACTTTAATTCGCATTTTTCTTATTTCGCAACATTTTTACATTGCAAAATTTTACTTCATCACACTTTTATGTGGAAAATAATTATGTAGCAAATGATTGGCTTAGGCAAATAACAAATTGTCAAATAACATTTGGCCAATTTTAATATTGCAAAGTTGTACTTCAAAATTTGTGCGAGCGAGCAAGACGGTTCAGAGCAGAAGGCTAACCTTTGATGTTAGGTTTTTTTTTATAGCAGCCAGGATAACTACCACAGTGGCATTGAATGGCATCCACAGTAGGTTATTGTATGGCATTCAACCTACTTTCCTAGACTAGGAAAGTAGGTTGGATGCTTGGATGCTATTCAATATGTTGCTAAGTTAAGGTATGCCAATCAATACATATTTGACCAAAACATAAATGACATCTTTAAAAAATCCCAGGTAATAATTTGCATAATAATAATTTATCAAATGATACTTAGTTGGGAAATGATATCAGTGCGAAATGTTGAGTTGGGAAATAACATTTCGCCTAAATAAAAATATGGGATAAATAGTTTGGGAGCTAATAATTTGCTAAATAATTTTCGCCGAAACATTAGTAAACATTTGACTTGATGAAAGTTTATGTTTTCCGAACTCCTTTACTTACTTTACTCCTTACCTTTTGTATTGTAAGGTAAACGCTAGTGCCCAATAGACGACAACCTGCTGTCATCTCTTTTGCTATGACATGAGATTAAAGATGACAACTATTGGGGCAGTGACAAGCACTCGTACGTTTAACTTATTTGGATGAAAGGTTAATTATTAACTTTTCCAAGTCTATAGTATTTCTTTGCGACTACTAACAGGGAACTAGAGTGAATAAAGAATTAACAGTTGATACACGGCTACAGATACAATAATGCGTATACTTAATGCTTTCTCATCGTATTTTTAACCGACTTCAAAAAAGGAGGAGGTTCTATGTTCCAATGTTTGTTTTTTTATGTATGTTCGCCGATTACTCAGTCAATAAAGGGTACTCTTCTGAGGTGGTCCCATTGTCACCAAGTCAAGATCTGATGATGGGATCCTAGGGAAATCGAGGGCAAACCACAAAATTTTATAGGCACACCTATGGCGATTTTGGCATTTTTAGCATTAAGATAAGCATTTACATTCAGAAAGTATCATTTGGTAACCTGGGCCTGATGAAGAAGACCGTAGATGACCAATGGAACTCGTCAAAGCTAAGTAATGCTCGCTCGTCTATAACCGATCATTATTAATATACCTAGATAAGCGACTAAGAAGGAGCTTTAAGTTAATGATTCTTTCGAACTGATCTGATGCTGAAGCCGGAAGGTAGGCAACGGAACTCTGTTATAAAACAACGTAACTAAGCCGTGTTTGGGCTTCATGGAATCGTTGTGAGATGTACTTTGGCTATGAATCATTAAAAAGTGAGAAATAAAGAAATTTTTTAACAAAAAAGTAAAACCGACTCCAAAAAAAATAACAAAAAATGGAACCGACTACAAAACCCTTGAAAGTATTTTTCTAGCACTAGGTACCTACTAGCTCGAAGTCGGTGTCTCAGCACGACCTAGAAATTAAGTCACATTCCGTTAATTAACTATATACTACCCAAAAGAAAATGCTAAAGCCACGTGAGTTTCGTTCAGAAAACGAAATACCAATATTTGTAATTCTTTAAAACATGCCTTGTATAATAAGGTAAATAAGGAATTACGAACGAGAGTCTATTAGAAGCCCGAAGTCGAAGACTGAGGCTTTTTTTTTGAGACTTTCTAAAAGAAAAAATATAATTGTTCCAAATATTGGCGATACCTTAGGCAACGCCGCCCTTCCCTTCCCGCAGCACGCGCCTGACGTGCGTGTGCGTGTGGGCCAGCGCGCGCAGCAGCATCAGTACGGGCATTGACTCATTTACCGACCTTGGGCTTCAAGACAAGAAAATTTGTACGCGCAATGACTCATTTACCGACCACGGGTTTCATGACAAGCACATTAAGGTCGAGGGTTTTATTTGGGGGGTTGCAACCAAGGTAGCCTGCATGATACGACACTGTTAACGACCAAGTGTGATGTTTTTTTTTAACGCAATACATCTATTTTAATTCAGTTCAATGTATCCAGATAAAAACGCAAATATGTTTTTGATTTTATTTTACCGATGAAACTCTTTTTTTTACTCGTTTATACATAAAATAAAGTTCCTATGGAAACAGTTATAAAGTATGCGGTTGGATATATACCTAATACATCATTGGTGCTGTACACAGTGATTTCAAACAAGTTCGTATTTCTTATGTATTTTATTGATTTTGTGTTATTTTTGTAATAAGATAATTCGATTGATTCTAACGTTAATTTGGAGACGTCTATATCAATGAACTACAACTTTTTACGTTATTGTTTCTACCACACGAGTAAGAAATCTATATCTATACCTATACGATATAAATATGTGTTGTAATATAGAAAACTCGCCCTCCATGTACATATAAATCAACACAGGACGAACTATCACAAAGACCATACAAAATAATAACGCGTTTATCAATACATCTGGCAATTGAATTAAAACTACGGGTTTTTTTCTATAACTAATCTTCATTTACGTTGCATAAAAACATCCCTGCCAAGTTTCCAGTCAATTTAGTGATTGATTTTTCGCAATTTTATCCCGATCCTGTGGGAACATAGGGATAAAATTGGCCTTTGTGTTATTCCAGAAATCCGGCTACCTGCACACCAAGTTTCATCTAAAACCGTCCAGTCGTTTTAGTGCGTAGTAGGAGTAACAAATAGGTACACACACGCATGCACGCGCTCATACACATTTATAATTTTATTACTAATAGGATTAGAACAGGGTTTCTCGTTTCTCAAACTTATGGCTCCACGTACCCCTGTTAAAGTTTCTAGACGATAGCGAACCCCAAAAGAAAGTAATAAAATTGACTGTTGGAGAAACTTTTTAGTTGTTGTTTTTAGTTTGTAGTTGTTATTTTTATAACAAATACAAAAAGACTACAAAAAACAATCTTAATCACCTTGCTAGTCTTGCAGCCTGGTGGTTTTTGGAGTCACGTAAACCTTGTCGCGAACCCCCTACCATCAAATAGCGAGCCCCTAGGGGTTCGCGTACCCCACTTTGAGTAACCCTGGATTAGAGTAAGTATGAAAAATAATGGCACTTTAATAAGTAACAAATTCATATTTTTTCTACATAGTAACAACGTTATACCATTTATTTTTTGATTGTTGTACTCTGTTCTAATACTTTTTGTCAACATGTATTCAATAAAATTATTATATTTGAAAACATTGTTTTATTTGTAGGTAAAGACTCGTGTATTCGTTAGTTAACACAGTATGTAGGTATTTAGTTTAAAGCCCGCCCTCTTTGGAACTGGAGGGGCTACTTCGAAATTCAAAAATTGAAGTTCGTATCGTACCGTCCCTCTCAAGTTCGAATTTTGCACTTGGTAGGGCTTATCCTGTAATTAATTTCATATTCTAGTTCTGTACGAGTATGTGCACCTAACCCACCGTAGATATTCTTATTCTGTGCCGTAAGCATGAAGGGTTAACGCACGTATGAAGATTTATAATAGAGATATACTTCTGTGATTCTTGTGGACCATATTAACATAAAACTATGTGGAAGATCCAAAGATGAATGAATTATTGAAGAAATTAAACTACTAAAAAACTAGTTTCATCAAATTAAATGTAAAATACATGTTTTCAAACTATGCATTTGTTTTAAAGGCCTTACTTAAATAATTTATTGAATCAGGGGTTATTTTGCGGAGGTCCATACCATATCAGTGAACTAAATACCTATAATTGCTTTGCTCCGACCTTAAGCAACATACAGATTTTACCTAGATTGAGATGAGATTAAAACAAAAACATACAAATACGAGTATGTTTGATTCAAGTATTATACTTCGAGCATCATGGAGAAAATGTCAATAATCAATAAAAAAAAAACAAGATAGATGTTCAGTTCAGCCAGACTATTACAATCATTTGCGAAATATTGTGAATTATTTTTAAACCAGTTTTATGGTGATGTGGAAAATTTAAACATTTTACTGTGGAGTAGATGACAATGGATTTTGCACGCCATAGAAATTAATTGAATGCTAAGAAATAGAAATACTTTGTATTGTTGTCACGTGTAGTGTTTTGTTAGAGATTACACCTGTACACAAAGACTTTTGTGACCAATTGACACAGAAGACATAATAGTGTTTTGATGGCCAGAATTAGACATTATTTTTTGGTAAATTATATTAGGGTTGCCAGATATCATTAAAAGAAAAGAAAGAAAAAAAAACATTTATTCGTGACATTTACAAGGCAAAGAAAAATAAACAAGGAAATCGAGACAAATTTTGTCGCAAAATGGTCCCAACTCAGCATGATCATTATTTATTTTTGACTATTTTGACCCACTATTTTGAAGCCGTGGCGGCCGAGTGGTTTAACCTATGGCCTCTCAAGCAGAGGATCGTGGGTTCAAACCCCGGCTCGCACCTCTGACTTTTTCGAACTTCATGTGCGAAATTACATTAGCTTTACGGTGGGAAAACATCGCGAGGAAACCTGCACAAACCTGCGAAGCAATTCAATGGTATATGTGAAGTTCCCAATCCGCACTGGGCCCGCGTGGGAACTACGGCCCAAGCCCTCTCATTCTGAGAGGGTGCCTGTGACCAGCTGTGGGACGTATACAGGCTGAGATGATGATTTTGACCCACTGCTGAGCCCAAGACTTCCCCCCGATACTTCCACTGCTCTCTGTCCCCTGCATACAAGGGCCAGTCCATCAAGAAGAAGTCCACTTAGTCCCGCCATCGCCGTCTATGTCTGTCAGGTCACCTTTTCGAGTTGGTGGCATCCACTCGGTGGTTATCTTGGCCCAAAACTCGTCCGGCATGCGGCAAATATGGCCAGCCCAGTCCCTCTTCAGCTTAGACGCCGTTCGACCTAAATCAGTGATTTGAGTAATGGAGCGCAAGGCGGTGTTCCGGATCCGATCCATGAGCTTTAAACCTATCATGCTGCGCTGCATGGCTCGCTGGCAAACCCCAATTTTGGACTTCAGAGCTTCCGTCAGGTTGCCAGATTAGTAAACCTAATCGACTGGCCATATCTGCCGAAGAATCAACCGGTGTAGTAAACAAATTCTTGAGTGGAGACCGCGTCGCGGTAAACAGTGTAGGACGCCGTCCGGCTAGGTAGGATGACGATATGCGAACAGCTGCTGGTAGAAGCCGGGTGCGTCGAGCCGAGGACAGGGTGCAGCGCTCATTGGGGGAGGCCTATGTCCAGCAGTGGACTGCTATAGGCGGGTTATGATGAAACCTAATCAAGACAAGCTAGTTATGCACAAGTTGCAGGAAACAATAGAATAAAATAATAAAATATTCCCAAAAAGGCTAGAAATTTCCAGGAACTATCCAGAAACTTTCACGAGAATTTCAAGCTAGTTTCCACTCGGTAAGTCTCATCTTGCGAATATTATGTTATCTCGGTCTATATGTATAAGTTCCAGTACCTGGGTTCCTAGGTACCTAATGTATATTGATTGATTTATAGCACAGGTAAAATGGCATATTTTGGCGGCATAATGTGTACATCAAGTGCAAGGGCAAGTGAGGTGTCATTTTCGATGTAATTTTTTGCGCTGAATCGAATGAGACTACACTCACTCTCATAGGATTAATATTTTGCGAGATATGAAGGGTTTTTGTTGAAAACATAGAACAGTCTAAAAATCACTTAGTTACCTACAATAGTTTCTCAAGATGTGGATGTAATGGTAATACTGTTTGCTCTCAGTGATCCTGAGAAGCCTATATTGTTGCTTAAACCGAAAATTGGTCCAGTTAAAATAAAAATATTTTGTTTTCTATGTTTCCATGTATGTTGTGTGTGTTGAACTCCCCTTGTTTAGATTACGCATATTTTTTTATGTCATAATTCTATTTTGCATAATCTGTTTCCGCATAATAGTATTTATGCCGAATCTGTTTTCGCATAACAGTTTACGCAGGATTCTCTTACGCATAACCAATATTATGTAAGCCGAATGGGCTTTACGCGTAATTTGTGAATTCCGAATATTGTTTAGGCAGAAAATTACTTACGTAACTTAGTTACGTGGAAAGTTACTTTCGCATACTTAATGTAACTTTTGACGACTTATTTAACGACTCTGAGGTGAAGTCGACGGAGCTCCTATTCCGCCTATAGTTCAGCAATCACGTTACCTGGGTTTTCCTTATATGCCCCCTCTTCGTCCCCCCTTTACTGTTTCGCCTACCCAAGTATCAAATATTCTTTTTTTTTTAAAACCTTCGTAGGATTGTGTTTTTACATGCGGGGGGCTTAGCCCCCCGTCCCTCTCCTTTGTGCCGGTGCCTTTTTTACTGGTGGCTGTTCGTTCCATTACAAATACAATTCTAACCTTATAACCCATTTTTCTAGTCATCAATAATAATTTGTAATTAGGTACCTAATTTATTTCGGACATAGATTTTGACAGGATTTCGGACTATCAAAATTCGGCTAAATGACATATATGCTAAACAAGATTATGCATAATAAAATTCGGCCATGTTAATATTATGCTAGAATAAATTCGGGTTAACCATTATTCGACTTATACAGAATTATTCCGAACTAAATTTCTGCAAGTTTAGGATTAGGCGTAAATAAATTATGCGAAACCTGTTATGCGTAATCAGTTTCGGACATTAAAAAGTATGCCAAATAGATGTCACCTGTTTCCAACAAACACCCTTCATATCTTGCAAAATATTGATCCTATGAGTATGGGTATGGTCTCATTCGGTTCAGCGCACAAAAATACATAGAAAATGACACCTCACTTTGAAGGGGTATGGTCAGGGGGAGTGGGAATATAACTGTTTGTTCGGGTGGAGACTTTCAACTCAAATTTAGTACAGTCAGCAAAAGAAGCTTGTATAAGAATTTTTCACAAAAAACTATTAGTGAACTGTTTTTAAGACATTTTAGTGAGATACGGAGCCCTTCAAGTACGACGTCCGACTCGCACTTGACCGTTTTTTTTTTCAACAAAAACCCTACATATCTTGTAAAATATTAATCCTTTAAGTATGGGTAGGTATGGTCTCATTCAATTCAGCGCAAAAAATTACACAGAAAACTAGCTTTTGCCCGAAACTCCGTCCGCGTAGAATTCGTGTATTGCTATCCCGCGGGAACTATGCATTTTCCGGGATAAAAAGTAGCCTAGCCTATGTATTTTACCTGTAATTACCCAGCCCTTCCTTGTCAAGCCGAGACTAATATAGTCGACTCAAAGATTTTAAGACAATCATTCATTCAAACAACAAAAGATCTAAAATTTAGATTCTGAATAAATGGTATTCATCTCTGTGACAGATCAATTCGCCAACTTTCATTAGAGGTTATGCATAAGTACATTACGTCACATAATTAGGGAGGGGGGGGGCGCTTTTTGACACAGGAAGTAAATTAACGTCAAATACGCTGGTAATATAAAAACCGGCCAAGGACACGCCCGATATAGGGTTCCGTAGCCATTACGAAAAAATTAAGTAATATTTTTCTAAGGATTTCGTATTTTGTACGGAATCTTCCAAGTTTAGGTATGTTTTATACCTGAGGCTGCCATTTACTCTTAAACTACTAATAATTCTCAAGCAATCTTAGTTATATTCGGGTAAGTACTACCTGAATTTTCTGAATTTAAAAAAAAAAATCCACCCAACAGTTTACATTTTAGAGAGCGGGGGGGGGGGGGCGCTCGATTTTAATGACATTTTACATTTTAAAGTTGAATATTTCGCAAACAGATCACTGAATAGAATAATCGTCAACCCCATTTGGGGCCATTTCGTGACCGTGATAAGCATTTTTTTAGTTTAATTGTATACCTATAGTATTTTGACACGCAATAATGTTTTCTCGCGCAAAGAAACGCAATCGTAGTTCAGCGAGGGAATGCTGCCGGCGTGATGGGCACCATGCCAAGAGGCCCACCTCTCTTGTTAGGGTTCCCGAGCCAAAATGGCAAAAACGGAACCCTTATAGTTTCGCCATGTCTGTCTGTCCGTCTGTCCGTCCGCGGCTTTGCTCAGAGACTATCAATGCGAGAAAGCTGTAATTTTGCACGGATCACGGATATATGTGTAGACTATGCCGATAAAATAGTACAATTAAAATTTAAAAAAAAAAACATTTTTTTTAGGGTACCTTCCATAGACGTAAAGTGGGGGTGATTTTTTTTCTCATCCAACCCTAGTGTGGGGTATAATTGGATAGGTCTTTTAAAACCATTAGGGGTTTGCTCAGACGATTTATCGATTCAGCGAGTTTGCGAAATATTCAACTTTAAAGTGCAAATTTTCATTAAAATCGAGCGTCTCCCCCCACTAAAATCCAAACCGGTGGGTGGAAAAATTTGAAAAAATTCAGGATGGTAGTAAGTATATCAAACTTTTAAGGAAAACTATAACGGCTAAGTTTGCTTGAGAATTATTAGTAGTTTAAGAGTAAATAGCAGCCTAAGGTATAAAATATACCTAAACTATGGAAGATTCCGTATAAAATACGAAATTCTTAGAAAAATATTACTTAATTTTTTCGTAATGGCTACGGAACCCTATTTCGGGCGTGTCCGACACGCTCTTGGCCGGTTTTTAATTAAAGTTTTAGTTTTAGTTATTTTAATTTAATAGTAGTTTTAGTCTCCCGGTCCGCGGACGCCATTCGAGAACCTTCTGGCCCCATCGGCCATCCGTCCTGCGAGCAATGTGCCCCGCCCACCGCCACTTTAGTTTCGCAATTCTTCGGGCTATGTCGGTAACCTTAGTTCTACTGCGGATATCATCATTTCTAATTCTATCCCGCAGAGAAACCCCGAGCATAGCCCTCTCCATAGCCCTCTGAGTGACTTTGAGCTTTCTCATGAGGCCCATCGTTAGCGCCCACGTCTCGCATCCGTATGTCATCACTGGCAACACACACTGGTCAAAGACTTTTGACTTCAAACACTGCGGTAATTTGGACGAAAAGACACTGCGAAGCTTCCCGAACGCTGCCCAGCCGAGTCGGATTCGACGAGTGACGGTAGGCCTCCAACAAGATGGAGCGACGACTTGGTTAAGATCGCGGGATCGCGGTGGATGCGGAAAGCACAAGACCGGTCTGAGTGGAGAGCCTTGGGGGAGGCCTATGTCCAGCAGTGGACGTCTTTCGGCTGACATGATGAGTAGTTTTAGTCCTATGGATATTTTGTATTTTCTTAATATTTTCTTAATAAATATTTACTTTATAGTTTTAGTTGACATATTATCTCCATTATACATAGAATCCATTTTTAGGAAACTACCCCATTGTATTTTATAATTTAGATCAATATATATAAATCTATTATTTTAACTTCAATAAATATTTTTTATAATATTGGTGCGAAATAGCACATCCATCATCGCTTCCCGTTTCGTATGTAATCCAATACTGCGTCATTTGAAAAACAAACAATATCCGTTTGCCAACCATTGTAGAAGCACAATAAACTTATTTACCAAGTGTACACTATAATACTATTAATCAATTATTCCGGCTTTTGTATAAAATTGGACGCTTGTCGACTATGGAACAATTGGGTAAACATTAAAAAATATTGGACGCAAGACAGTTAGTTGTTCTAGAAAAATAGGCTAGGTATTGTGTGTTTACAATTCTATTAACTACGAGACTATACCCGCTTCGCTCGTTAGTGAACTAAGTATTCGACAGGAATCGAAATTCCGGAATCTTACTAAATTCTCATACGATTATTCCCATTTCGACAATGATTCCATGAGATTCCGACATGCAGAGGCAAATATAGGATAAGAATAGAAAACAATCGAAAACCATCCTAAAAAACTGGCAAATGACCTGATGAGGAAACACACCACACGGCTGAAGAGGAGATCCACACAAGACCTGCTGAAATGATAGCCAAAATGGCAAAAACGGAACTCTTATAGTTTCGCCATGTCTGTCTGTTTGTCTGTCCGTCTGCGGCTTTGCTCAGGAACTATCAATGCTAGAAAGCTGTAATTTTGCACGAATATATAAGTAAACTATGCCAACAAAATGGTACAATAAAAAATACAAAAAAAAATTTAGAGTACCTCCCATAGACTTAAAGCGGAGGTGTTTTTTTTTTCTCATCCAACCTTGTAGTGTGGGGTATCGTTGGATGGATAGGTCTTTTAAAACCACTAGGGGGTTGCTAAGACGATTTTTCGATCCAGTGATTTGTTTGCAAAATATTCAACTTGAAAGTGCCAAATTTCATTTAAATCGAGCGTCCCCCCCCCTTTAAAATCTAAACCGGTAAGTGGAAAAATTTGAAAAAAATTAGGATGGTAGTAAGTATATCAAACTTACAAGGAAAACTATAACGGTTTAGTTTTCTTGAGAATTATTAGTGGTTTAAGAGTAAATAGCAGCCTAAGGTATAAAATATACCTAAACTTGGAATATTCCGTACAAAATAAGAAATCCTTAAAAAAATATTACTTAATTTTTTCGTAACGTAACGTAACTGAAAAACATTTCAATGAGGGCTATCGTTTTTTGTCTCACTAGATGGCGCACTGTTGCGTGAGGTTTTTAAGTATGGCTTTCAAAGTCTGTTATTACGGGCGTAAAAACAAAGTTTAGATTAAAATCATATTTAATACACCTTAAAACCGTACCATAAAAATATCGAGCATGCCACAGTGTTGCATAGTCCCCGTTTTGTTCGGAAAAAAGGGAGGACAAAGGTTTCCGAAAGACAAAACTGTCTCAAAACACAGACATTCATTGCCCCGGAACGCATATTTGCTATAATTAATTTCAGATATTGCAAAATATTCACAAAATTATTCTAATTTTAAATAAACCCGCGTAGCTCACCCAAAAACTATGAGATTTGACATTTCGGAGACCTCACGCTACACTAGCGCCTCTAGTGGCGAATTCATACGCGATAGCCCTCATTGCTATAAGAGTAATGGTTTAAATGGCGGTTAAAACGAGTAAAAAAATACTGCTTGAAAGTTACTAAGTATAAATATTTAAGTTTCGAAAAGCGCCGGCCCTTGGGGGTTACTACGAAATTCGAAAATCTAAGTTCGTATCGTACCGTCCCTCTCGCTCTCGTATTAAATAATAAAAGCGTCAGCGGGACGGCAAGATACTAAGTTCGAATTTTGCACTTCGTAGTAGGGCCTGCTGGGCTACTACGAAACTCGAAACTCGAAGTTCGTGTCGTGCGGTCCCTCAGCAGGGCTACTACGAAACTCGAAACTTGAAGTTCGTATCGTACCGTCCCTCTCGCTCTCATATTAAATAGTGTGTCAGAGGGACCGCACGACACGAACTTCGAGTTGGGGTAGAGCAAGGGAGCGCTCTACACGGAAAACAAGGAATTCTTTGACCAAGAATATTCATAGTCTCAGGAATATTGATTAGTGTAAGATATTAGTTTGAACCCAAGACAATATTTGTCTTCATCCAATACAATATGGCGTCCGGCTATATACGAAATATTATTGTCTTGACCAAGGGTAAGTATATTGCCTTAATCTAAGAGATCCTTTTTTCCGTGTAGGCGCCACTTTTTTCGGGGGGGCATTTTCCAGTTTGCAGTGCAAAAGAAAATTATAATGGCGCTTTTGAAAGCGTGTCACACACTAAGCAGATACGATAAGATATTTGTATCTGAAGGCATATCTGTCAATATCGCTCCCTATACAATTCAATGAGCTAACACACACAGCGCAGATAACTTATATTTTAAGCGTGTCACACACTACGCAGATACGATAATATTTTATCTGCGTATAATAACTTAATGATCTGAAACTATCACACACTACGCAGATACGATAATATTCGAGGCGATACATTCAGCCTAAATCCTTCAAACTGAGTAGACTTGTTTTTTGGTGCGGATTGTTTATACAGAATGTTTTCGTTTCTATCTCTTCTAGATTTACTCGCGTGCAGCGGAGCTTTCACATCAACCTGTATATATCTGCAGATAAAATACTATACCATATTTATATCGGCAGTTATTATACACAGATCAATTTATATACGCAGATAATATCTTTGCCATCTTTCGATATATGTGGCGTTATCTGGGAAATGGTACCTTGTTGTCGGTTTCCGAGATGATCGCGCTTAAAGTAAAATGTCGAAAAAAATCATTTTTTCTTTTTTTACTCTATATTAATAAGCAGGGTCTAAATTTTAATTTGACAGAGACACAAGTTTTTAAATCGATTTTTTATGAGTTAAAACATCCCTTAAAGTTTAGTAAGAAAGGTACCTTATTGTCGGTGCCGCTCTTGAATGCTTTCTGTGCGCTCGGTATCGGTTTGGAAAACGTGTCGGACGTCGGTACTTTGTCGGCGCGTCATCATCATCCCAGCCTATACGTCGCACTGCTGGGCACAGGCCTCCTCTCAGAATGAGAGAGCTTGGGCAGTAGTTCCCACGCGGGCCCAGTGCGGTGCTTGTCGGCGCGTAAAAAACGTCAATGAGAATCATCATAAAATGCGTTTAATTAGAGTAAGGTAAATCATCAATAACTGGCCACCATTAGGCGGTAGCCAATTAGGGCCTTATCACACTAGCGATTTGCGGGCGAGTTGAAAGCGAGGCGAGCGCGCAGCGAATTCGCTTCGAGCGCGTAATGATTTCACCGCGAGCACGCAACGATATCGCCACGAGCGCGCAACGATGTTGCTGCGAGTTCGCTGCGTTAGCGCCGAAGACGCCCTGTTATTATTATACGAAAGTCTACAATATGGCGTTTTTGGCGCTAAAGCAGCGAACTCAATGTTAGTACTGTTCTGACAGTCAAAATTATACCTTATGGAAAAAGCTAGTTACGCGGTATGCAGTATCAACGACGATTTATAATAATTAGTATGGATGATCAGTTTTTCTCCCTAAAACTGTAGTTGGGAAATTTTCATATTGCCACACTCCTGAAAAATCATCTATACCTTGAATTCTCAAGTCAGGGTCCACATTACTTCATACTCATAGATGCATTGGAACACCTAAGAAACAAAAGAACATATGTCAAAGAAAAACATACGAAATTTATGGCCGAGCAGGAACAAAAGAAGTTTAAACAGTTGACAATCAAATTTATAGCTCTCAATATTTGCTTTAACTATAATTTTGGGTATAAAAAGGGGGTATATCGATGTTCGAATCATAGTCATAACGACTCCAGTAGTCTTCGGGTCAAAAAGGTTCTAGACTACCAAAATGCGTTGGCTTTCTATGGGAGTTCTGGTGTGCGCGCTCAGTGTAAGTATATACCGTCTATTCTTTTGAGTTATAAAATTTTAGTACTTCTATATGGGCATTTTCACTTTAAATGATGCATGTTTTTTCGGAATAAGGTAATTTTGGGTTCTTATTACTCACAATTAGCACTTTTGATTTGGACGAAGAAAGAAAGTGTCCCTAATTTTTTGTCAGTTTTGTGACTTTTTTTCATACAGTTTTTACGGGTCGTTACAAAATGGACACAATTTTTTTTTATGAATAATCGGGGACATTTTTCAAATTCAAATTCAAAATTCAAATGCAAATGATTTATTCAGTAAATAGGCCGCAATGGGCACTTTTACACGTAATTTTTTAAACTACCAGCGCTTTCGGAAAGACCATCATTGCCAAGAAGAATGCGCCGCAAGAAACTTGGCAGAAAGTCATTTTTTCATAATAATATAATTACAAATAAAATACTTAAAAACTATATTATACAGTTAAAGAAAAAAAAATACAAAAAATAATAATAATAAAAATACAGGGATGTATGGGGTCCCTTAGTTACAATACTAAACACTAACTATATCTAAACTATATCTACGTTCAGTGGAAGTGTAGAATGCTTCCACCGTCATAAATTTTAAAATAATAATAACAATAATTTAGTTCTGATCTTTTCTTCGTCAAAATCAATAGTGCTCGTGATTACTAACCTAACCTTACCCTGAAAAATGAAATAAATTAATGCACCGCTTAAAGTGAAAATGCCCATATCGTGGCACTGGTTCTACAACGTGTCTCTACTCTCTCGATAAAGACCAAAATCCCGAGTAGAGTTCCTAGGAATCTTGTAATATTGTAAATTATTTGATTCGTATACTAAATTTTCGCAGACAATACTTTTTCCCAGATTTTTTTTATGATTAATTTCCCAACTGTTTCATTGGGCAAACGATTTTTTTTAAACTTCATTACTTCAGGATTGTTTTAAAACTTACCTAACCTGTGCAGGACAGTCCTGAAATATATCCTGAATCGTTCACAGTTTCACAAAACTAATCGGTTATCCATATGTGAAACAGTTGGGAAATGAATGGGTAAAAATATATTCGGTGAAAAGCCAGGATCCCTATTTGATTAGATGAATATAAAATAACTAATTGTATTTTTTTCCCATCTCATACCCGCTAAAGAAATTGGTGGTAACAGATGGGAATTTTTATTCCCATTAGTTACCAGTAGTAACAGGTAGGGAAAAAATTCCCACCTGGTACCACTGATATGAATTTGGTGGTAACAGGTGGGAATAATACAAAAAGTTTGGCAAATGAAACATTTGGGAAGCAATATGAGTTGGGAAAAGGCAAAGAACCAAAAAAAACCGATATTCCGAAATATCAAATCGTAATCAACACGTACTATACATCTTTGTCCAGAGGGTCTCTACACGTCATATATAGTCTGAATGGGCTAACGTTTCATAGTATATTTTTTATCGAGGGACTAAAATAAGCCAATATATACCTGAGGTGGTTAGCCATCCGAGCTTTAGCGATAGCGATTTTGTCTATTTATCCGAGGGTTTATATTGACTTTTAGTCTCGAGGTGAAAACTATTTTTCACTTCGATTGCGAGAAAAAAAATAGTAATTTTTGTGAAATAATGAATGCGTTTCTTATTCCTCCAATCCATAAAACTTTCATAGGTTTTTAAATAAATCTTTCTAGATTTCGGGGACAAAAGATTATCAATTACGTCTTTTGCTCTTTGCTCGACATCATAATTTTCACTATCACTTGACGACATTGTGAGAATAATCAATTTATTTTAATCGTTTATGATTTACGCTATACAATTTCAAAATTTCGCGGTAAGTATTTTATTCCAACCAGACACAGATAATATCAAAATTGCATCGGCGAAATGGTCCATACACAAACTGGAATAAATAGAATGGCGCCACCTTCTATGCGGAAAAGCATACAACTATTTTTTTTTTCTAGCATTTTCGTCATGAAAATGGTCCACACAATCTTATTTTATACCAAAAACTAAGCAATCACGTACTGGCTGTTTGAGTTTATCTAAAGTCACTCGAAAAATTAATTACTTTTACTCCCTAGGGAATAAACCTACTTTTAGAGCATGAGAAGTGAAAAAACATTTTTTTATAACTTCAAACTTTTATTTTATCTGCCGTGTCTAACCCTCAAAAGCAAATCGACCAGTGTTTTGTGTTTTGCTGTCCAAGCACCTCCACCACCTGAAAATGCAGTTTTTACTTCAACCGCTCTCTTCACCCCGTTGGCTCCCGCTATCAGAAATCGGCCATAATGGTTTCTTGGCAGGAGAAACATCCCTAGATGGCGTTAGTATCGCGAGGTCCGTTTGACGTTACAGTCTTGCTCGCGATTGGCTTATGTATTGAGCCAATCACAAACGCGGCACTAACGTCAAAGTTGTCAAACGGACCTGTTGATAAGTTGATACTAGCGCTAATAAGCCAGCCATAGAAACCTTCATTACATCAGATAGGAAAAAAAACCGGCCAAGAGCATGTCGGACACGCCCAAAATAGGGTTCCGTAGCCATTGCGAAAAAAAAAAGTAATATTTTACTAAAGGATTTCGTATTATATACGGAATCTTCCAAGTTTAGGTACCTTAGTCTGCTATTTACTCTTAAACTACTAATAATTCTCAAGCTAACTTAGCCCTTATAGTTTTCCTTGAAAGTTTGATATACTTACTTACCACCATTCTGATTTTTTTCAAATTTTTCCACCTTCCGCTTTAGGTTTTGGAGGGGGGGGGGGTACGCTCGATTTTAATGAAAATTTGCACTTTAAAGTTGAATATTTTGCAAACAAATCACTGAATCGAAAAACCGTTTTAGCAACTCCCTAATGATTTCAATAGACCTATCCAACGATACCCAACTCTATAGGGTTGGATGAGAAAAAAAATCACCCCCACTTTACGTCTATGGGAGGTACCCTAAAAAATTTTTTTTATTGTACTATTTTGTCGGCATAGTTAACATATATATCCGTGCAAAATTACACCTTTTTAGCATTGATAGTCCCTGAGCAAAGCTGCGGACGGTCAGACAGACAGACATGGCGAAACTTTAAGGGTTCTGTTTTTGCCATTTTGGCTCCGGAACCCTAAAAAGCATCCAAAAATATACTGAGCGGCAAAAAAACTATCCCTCAAATATATGCAGTAATTGGTAATTTTGTATGTAGTAAGCTCAATTATGTATCTTTATGTGTATCGAATATGTGTAAATACATGTTTCTCTCTCTCTCTCTCAATTTGGTGCCGCTGAGTACATCTGAAATACTTTTACGGCTATAAAAATGCATAAGATATTTTGGATGCTTATTCTCAATGGTAAAACTTTTTTTATTGTTTACGAAACGAACTTGATTCTTAAATGCATTTTTTTAATGGTAATAAGCGCTTATGAAACGTATTTTTAAATAGTCATTATGAAAGATCATTTAGTAAGGGTTTGTGTTTATTTTAATTTCAGATTCTGAGTGTGCAAGCAGCACCAAAATCGGGTAAGTTGATTTAAAAACTTATAATATACCTGTATATAACATACATATTGTAGCGCCATTCTCTACGTAAATTGCTCAGTTTTGTACGTAAATATTTGGTCCCTTCTTGGTCCAAAAAAAAGGCAGGAAAGTTTTAGGAAAATTCTGGAAACTTTCACGAAAGTTTAAAGCAAGTATTATTTCTTTTTTAAGTTTCCGTAGAATTTCATAGTGTAGAATTCCTTTACAAATATATAGGACTAAATTATTAAATGGAAACAAAAATTTAGTCGCTTTTATACTTTTATTTCACCCTTTTCACTATAAGCTGAATTGTACAATGGAATATTGTGTAAAATATTGTATATTTTACGGCAACAGTTGGTTTGGCGAGTGAGATTAATGACAAATGAAATTGTGGGAATGGAAGTGGTGCGATTAGACCCTTTCAAGCGAACAGCGTTTTGGACGTTTTTGCTAAATAAACCTACACTGGGGTCTCAGACGATATGATCACTTATACGCGTAATGATACTTAATTACTTATTTTGATTTCAGAGATGACCTCCTCCAATCAACAATCTTGTAAGTAGAATACTAAATAAAAAAGAAAACAATTCTTACAAAACATCAAATGCTTACTAATCAAATTCACACACATTCATACATTCACTATATGCACGTCCTCGTCAACTATTATACACAAACATTATTACAACTTTACACTTTTGTTTGATTTTAAAATTTAACTTAGAGCTAGCTCAAAAGAAAGTTGCAAAAATAAATTAAGTTTTAAATTGTTGGCATGAATTATTATTGTCAATTTTCATTAATTGAAATCCTTCGTTAATGTTTTATTTGGTCCCAAATGTTTAAGATTCAGATATTTATCTCAGCAAAATAATTCTTCTTGATGCATTATTCCTCACTGCCAATAAAATTATTAGAAAATATAAGTTTGGCAAAAAGAAAGTAAATCGTAAATAAATATCGCAATTGTGATGTTATAACTAAAGTTACTCATTAAACCATTGTTTTTCATACAGTCCACGAAGAAGAATCATCTTCATCGTCATCTTCATCGTCATCAACTTACCAAGAATGTAAGTATTCGTTCTAAACAGGGTATCACTAACCATAATTAAACAATTTATCATTAAATAATTCCAGAATATTTCGTCCAGTGGTTGAGCGATTTGTAAGATTATTTTTCCAAAATCGTTATTTCTTAATAGCAAAATTTCCGTTTGCATTTTTCTCGAATATATGGTTTGTTACTGAAGCTTATTTTCACATTTTAGGCAAACGATCCAACCAACCTTTTAGCTGTTTCAGAGGAGTCCCTATCGGCTCGTATAATCGTTAAGAGTCTATAATGTTTGTCATAATGTGATGTTTGTCATAACTCTTTCCTTTTAATCCATTAAATGTTCGGAATCGTTATAACAAACCAATCCTAATCTATTGAGTTCTACAAAATTGACCATTTAAAAAATTTGTTTCGACGGAAAAAATTATGACAATGAAAATTAGGACAAACGTTAAATTATAAATTTCAAAATTATGTGAGTTGATGCGCACCCGTTCCAGAGCTTATCCTCGACATACGATACGAACTAACTAGCTAACAAGATTGACTTTTTGCTAGGTTAGTAGGTTTACATTTAAAGTAGGTAAAGAAAATGAATATGTTTTACTTAATAAATATTTGCTATTCCAGCACAAGGCAACGGTTTAGGTAACGATGACAGTTTCTCGAACTTCCAAACCAAAGAAGAGTGCTCGGAAGAAGAGCAGCATTATCAAAGTGAAAACTCCGGTCAGTGTATAAATAATACAGATGTATTGAATAATATTTTGCTATAATTATGTTTTGATATTACCTTCAGTAAACTTCAGTAAGTTGTGGACAAGTCGCAAGAATTTTGATCGCGCTAGATTTATGATTGGTATTGTCTTAGTTTTCATAAAAATGTAACCCTGAACATTTCTTTTCACACCTCTCCTTCAGAAAAGTAACTTTTCCTCCCTGACGAGAGGAAGCAAAGTAAAACTTTTCTCTTCAAGGCTTTTCTAAGTGTTTTATTGCAAATGCCATTTTTTGAAGTTGATAATTGTAAAGCCACTCCATTTTCTATGCTGGTTGTTCTTTAATAATATTAAGAATTTTTTTTTTCAAGTTTATTAATGCTCGGTGTGAAAAGTTGTATGAGCCACTCGGGAGCAAAATTATTTTCATCTTGGGCGCTAACACTTGAATCCCTTATTACGCTTAGGATTCTGCTTTAGAATCCCTCGCTACGCTCAGGATTCTATTGTAGAATCCTTCTCTACATTCTGGATTCAATTTACGCCCTCGCCGTAAATACACCATTTTGCTCCCTTGTGACACAAATAACTATTTAACCCCTCATAGGTGGGAACTAAAAAACATACTGCATTCTAGTCCCATATGCTTTATAAGCACAAAATACTGCTGATTAAAATAAAATAAAAAAATGCCTTAAATTTGACACCGAGTCTTAAGCATACCAAGGGTTAACTTTTAGAAACGCTGAATAACCTACCATCGCAATTGTATTCACAGGCTTTGAGTCGCTGGTGGAACAGAGTAACGGTGATCAAATCTACAGCAAGAGCACCCAGCAAACTGCTGCTGAGCAGACTGCGGCGCAGAACTCTGGTACGTAAAATCTACACTATTGGAACTATACACTCGCTTCTTGCTGCTCGCCAATCCGTTTCTATCTTCTAGCTCTACTCGCTTCTCTCTCGCTCATTGTCAGCGGGGGGACAAGTGCCACACTTAAACTTTATAGTACTCCGTTTAATTTAAGGTTTGAATTAACAGTCAAATTGTAACACCGGTTTCTCGGTATTTCAAACACAAATGGACTGAAAATACCTACATGTAAATTTATTAGCGGGATTTATTATGTTTTTATTATAGAAGTTAACACAATTTTAAATAGTTTCCTTGTTTAATTTAAAAACGTGTGCAAATTTTACCGTTAAGTTTCAAATGTTAAAACAAATGAAGTATAGTTCGTCGTTCGGAAATCGAAACAAAAGAAAAAGATCGAAGATTGGTTTTCTTTTTCTTTCTCATTGCAATCTTCAGGAAAACAAAGGAAACTGACAAGTCCCGAACGAGTTTAACATTTTAGTTCCAGTACAACTACGTTAAGACAGCGGTTTTCGAGGCTACGCTATTTCTTATTGTGAATTCTGATGTGGATACGGATGAAAAACTTGGTATAACCGTAATGTATGCTCCTCAGAAAGATCGAGCTACGTGGAGCAAAGTTCTGATGGCAGCTATGTAGAAGAAGAGTCAACCTATTCGACGCAGGAGAGCGCCAAGTCATCGCAACAATCTTGTAAGTAACACCCAATCTTCTTCTAAGTCTACATACCTACATCCTTAATAGAAGGTCGTGGTCATTGCTTGAGGCTTCGTAGGAAACCTTATTTATAACTAGTGTATACCCGCGGTTTCGCACGCGTAAATCATTAGGTAAAGCTGTTGAATTTAAATTCCGGGATTTTTAAAAATTCCTTTGGCAATTCCCTAAAATTACATCGTGGTTTTCATTGACGTTAAATTAATACACCCATGCCAAATTTCATGACTCTAAACCCAGCGGTTGTTATTTCGAGATTTTATCCCCATTCTGTGGGAACATCGGGATAAAAAAGTAGCCTATGTGTTATTCCAGACGTCCAGCTAATTACATACCAAATTTCATGACTTTAAGCTCAGCGGTTGTTATTTAGAGATTTTAACCCTATCCCGTGGGAATATCGGGATAAAAAGTATTCTATGTTTTAATCCAGGTTATAAACTAACATTTAACCAAATGTCATCCAAATCCGTCCAGCCGTTTCAGCGCGAAGAAGTAACAAGCATACTCACTCACTCACAAACTTTCACATTTATAATATTAGTAGGACTTTAAGGGAAAAATGAAAGCTTGTAGTTAAGGACGTGAAGCCAGATCTTTTAGGCGCTGATAGTCCGACGGTGTCGGTGCCCTATCCCCCCAGTCGTCCATAATGGATATTTTCTAGCTGCACGTTCCCATCTCCTATAAAGCACCTCATAAAATTATTGGGAGGGTGCGAAGTACTAGGTGGGGGTAATGAAATCTATCGCAGCGCTCATAGTGGCCAAAAGAAGAAATAATCTAGGCTCTGTCATCAGTCATACTCATATGAATCTGTCATTAACAAAGCAATTTGTGTAGACTTTAACTACCTAATTTTAGTAATAGATGTTTGTGTATGATGCGAGCTTGAATTATTGAACACTGTCCCTGTTTTGTTCTTAATTCCTCTACATCTCGGACATGTCCAGCAACAATTTTCCTTATGAAACGGTTTGTGGTTGAAATTTTATATCGAGTGATACTCACAAAACCGGTCTTCAAAATGATACTCATTTTGATCTGAAAACGATATTTAATTTATTACCAGCGATATAAGAACAATTATATAGTTTTACTATTATTCAAAGAAACCAATAAGATAGCTTTATCTTTTCGTTTTACAGTAAAAGTACAACTAAACATGAAGTGAACAAACCCTGACAACGAAAATAAAACACACTTTTTGAATAAATTTTACTTACCTCATTTATTTTAAGGTCCAAAAATGAATTCACAACCTTTTGTCCACCCAAATCACGGTATCACAGTAATTTTGTAGGTATTATAAATTAATACGTTATAGGTTTGATTTTTGTCACAATGCTGCGATGAAATTTCAAAACGTCAGAGCATCAGAGCCATTTAAGTTGCGGACGCTAGGTGTCACTGATGTCATGCACAGAGCCAATATAGATTAAAAATAAACTAAGTGAACAAAAGCAAGAACTAGCGTCTTTGGCTTTTAAGGAGAGTCAAACTCCCCCAAAAAACCGGCCAAGAGCGTTTCGGACACGCCCAAAATAGGGTTCCGTAGCCATTACGAAAAAAATAAGTAATATTTCGCGCTCGATTTTAATGAAAATTTACACTTTAAAATTGTTTATTTTGCAAACAAATCACTAAATCGAAAAACTGTCTGAGAACCCCTTAATGGTTTTAAAAGACCTATCCAATTATACCCCACACTACAAGGTTGGATGAGAAAAAAAATCACCCCCACTTTACGTCTATGGGAGGTAAGTACTTTGAAAAAAAAAATGTTTTTTTAATTGTACCATTTTGTCGACATAGTTTACATTCATTCGTGCAAATTACAGCTTTATAGCATTGATTGATAGTCCCTAAGCAAAGCCGCGGACGGACAGACAGACAGACGGGCAGACAGACAGACGTGGCGAAACTAAGGGTTCCGTTTTTGCCATTTTGGCTACGGTACCCTAAAAAGGGAAAAATGGTGTGGCGGATTCTCACTGCCTTCCGCACCATAAGTTCGTAGTTGGCGGAGCGGGCAGAGTAGCCCAATCTCGCATCAGCTCCTTTAAGATGGGTTTGTTGTATTTTCGATATCAGCTCCTGTAGTATGTACGTATGTAAATACTTTATTGTACATAAAACACAAAAATAATACAAAAAGAAAACAACAAAACAAAAGAGTACAAAGGCGAACGTATCCCTAAAAGGGATCTTTTCAAGCTAACCTAATCGTTGTGAGAACCACGAGATGGGTTAGTACTATTATAAAACTTGCAATTAAAAGAATATTTTATTTAATAATAAAGACGCCCGGGAACACCTCAAGATCACAAAATATAGCTGTCTCGGCGCCCAATATCATTTCTTTGCTTTCGGCGTCGAGACTCTAGGTCCTTGGGGTAAGGGTGCGCTGGGGCTACACAGGGGGCTCAGCAATAGGTTAAGGGAGGCAACGGCAACCCTCGCGCCGGCAGCTTTCTCGCGCAAAGAATCTCAATCGCAGTTCAACGCGGGAATGCTGCCTGCGTGATGGGCACCATGCCAAGAGGCCCATCTCTCTTTTTTAATTAAAGTTTTAGTTTTAGTTATTTTAACTTAATAGATATTTTGTATTTTCTTAATAAAGTTATTATAATAACACGTAATATATACAATAATTAACAAAAATAAATAGAAATAGAACTAAAACTAACTTACTCTAATCCTAAAAATCTATATTTACAAATATCACCCAAGTCGCTGCTATTGGGCAGGGTGCCCATAAGGCTGGCTGCGTGTCCTCGTTGTATGGCAATGCCAATACGTTGGCCGAGGTAAGAGGCAGCCCTATGGTCGCCAGTGGAACGGGCAAGCTTCTGTTACTTGCAATAGATTTGCTTAAGCAGGATTAAGAGTTAATTTCATCTCATTTATTCACGTCTTATAGTAGTAGATAGCAATCTGTGGTTAAATCTTGAAGGGGACGAACGAGTTAAGTGCAGCGTCTCCTAACTTTATATTAGATAAGTATTACCCCAGACTACATGTAATTGTAGATAGTTGTCATTCATCTCTTGAAATGAAGTGGTTTTGTGATTCCTCTGTCGTATTCGTACCCGCTATGACATCTGTGGCATCTTGCTCGCTAGCCTTTGTAAAATAATAGTACATTACTGTAGAGGCCGGGAAGTAGGGGGTTGCCGGCCAAGCAGATATAGACCGGATAGGGATGCGAGGCCGGCAACCCCAGGTTCCGGCCGAGGCTTGTATACTTAGTGCTTTTCTCAAACATTACATGAAATAAAATAAAAACAAGAAGTGAAGCTGGCGGGACGCTAGTCTGGCCGTGGTGTTGTGTACGCGCGTGTCGCGCTGGCTGCTGGCAGTGCTGCTGTGCGTGCTGTGGTGTTGCTGGGCGTGGGCCGCGTGCGTGTCGCAGAGCGCGCGTTGAACAAAAGACGGTCGCATTGCCGGCCAGCGGCCTGCAAGGTTGTATGAAATCTCTTTGCAGGCCGCTGGAGTGACCGCGCGCAAGCAGCTGAGCCGCAGCGCCTGCAGCGCGATACTTCTCGGCCTATTATTTGTAACACAACGTCAATATTTCATGTCATGTTTGAGAAAAGGATTTGATAATTCTTCTGGGTATGCTACTACGTTACTGTGAGTTACTCAATGTACTGTATTACATACAGGAAGCTTTTTAACCAACAATTTACTATATATAGAGAAGCACTCCTTCGCGAGTGATCAAATCTGTCGTCTTTAGTCCTTCATTTTTTAATTGTTTCTCTGTATTTATAGCATCCACTGAGCAAGTCATCATCAACAGCAACGGCCAAAAGGTTGTAGATGAACAACAACGCAAAGTCAATCAGGCTTCCGCGCAGGAAAGCTCGCGTAAGTGTTGTGTTAAAAATTTAATCTAGAAATTTTGTTTTTCAAAATGTAGCCAATTTGTAGAAAAAACATAAAACGCCTGATTGAAAAGGCGAAGGCTTATCCAAACCCAAGAGTCGCTTTGGTGACCAAGGCGCGAAATTGGCATTTCTGCTTGCGTTGAAGTGAATCATGAAATTTAACCAATTTATTCGATTACAGAGAAGTCTTCTAATATCGTGGTCACCAAGGGCTCCAGCGTCAGCGGAGGCACTTCTGGAAGCAAAGTATCTGATAATTCCAAAGTATCACACGATTGTAA
The DNA here is from genome assembly GCF_025370935.1 of Choristoneura fumiferana. NCBI lineage: Eukaryota > Metazoa > Arthropoda > Insecta > Lepidoptera > Tortricidae > Choristoneura > Choristoneura fumiferana. The sequence continues at coordinate 1,895,652 of NC_133501.1, forward strand.
GTTAACTGACACACTAATTGTAATTAATGGCCTTTTTTGTGAGTTTGATATGAATACTTAATTTAGTATAATTTAAAAAGTACATACACTTTTTACAGCTCACCAGCAAACCGTCCTAATTGACATACCAAGTGAGTATCACACTAAATACAATACATAAAACGCAATGCAATTGTACATTCTAACTTATAGAAGCAACTAATCTTGCATAAACCATTGAAGTATCTCACCTTAAGGCCTTCTCTAACAAACGCACTCGGAATCACAATCGTTTACACCATTTCTTTCTGTCACACAGAGTACCGTAAACTGCTTCAACTTTGCCCTCTGGCCCCAACATTGCCTGAGTTGATTTAGAGTCGATAACTCAGCACTCTTATAGGTTTTAAACTTTTATCTACACGGGAATTATTATTACTTCCTCATATCTAATTATAACTCAAATCACGACAGAACTATACCTACTAGAGCAGGAAGGGAAGTTGCGTATGCAAAATTAGAGAACCGCACCCTGTGAATAGTTTTGAACTCAGAAAAGCTTGCAAATTATGATTCTGAATGTTGCCAGGAGATCCGGTGGTCCATTTTTTTATACCCCATCCCTTAAAACATCATGTAAGTAAAAGGACTGAAAAAATTGCTTTTGGAACATTTTAATAACTAATTTCGTGATAATATTATTTTTTTACAAGCTTTTATACATATACCGATTCAGTTGATAACTTTTATTTTTAATAATAAGAAAAAGTATATTTCATTAAATAAAATATTTTGAATACTAGCTTTTTTGCGGACTGTACTTTTTGTTGATTGTACTTTTATCGCCATCTAAACTACATTTCCGTGCCAAATTTCAAGTCGATGCCATTAACCGTTGAAGAGTTCCGTCCTTCGGAGACGATCCTAGTTGGACCACCAGGATGTCACTATCCGATTATTGTATTGTCGTCAGATTTACATAAGTATACCAAACTTCAAGTCAATTCGGCTAGTACTAGAAGCGGGTCAAATTCAACTTGCAAGATTTGACCCGCACATTGTACATACAGATACAGATGTATGTATACATTGCAAGTTAAATGAAACCTCGTAAAAATGGGATATTGTCAGGAAAATAATTATTAAAATGGTTTAAAAGCATTTTTTCATTCCATTAACATGATTACATTACATGGGGTTCAGGTATAAAAAAATGGACCACCGGACCTCCTGGCAACATTCAGAATCATATGTGCAAGCTTTTCTATGTTCAAAACTATTCACAGAATGCGGTCCTCTAATTTTGCATACACAACTCCCTCCAAAACCCGCTCTATACCTCATCATTCATAAACAGACACAAGTTATACTAAATTCGGTATTCATGTCAAATTTACAGACGGCGCGGATGAGTACGAGATTGTAACTCGAGAAGAGCAAATAAACGGAGTCCCATATATCACAATGCAACTTCTACCACGTTCCATTATTGAGTGTAAGTTTCAGCTCGACGAAAGATATATTCAAATCTAAGCGGTATGCTCTACCGCCAAAGGTAGCGGTAACACACAAGTGATATCCAGCTGGATAATTGGTACTTATGGCATCTAAGCTAACTCCAAAAATATATCAGAATAATAAGCGATTCGCCCGCGTCTTCGACGAAGTTCGAGTCAATTTGCCCCCGCGCCCTCGCTACCGGATTTGGTAGCGAATATCGCGCTGATTTGGATAGCGCGTGATTCGTATACGTGTAGTCTGGCTAATGAAAGATGAACCTGCAAAAAACGCGGCAAATTCAAAAAACTTGCAGAGGAATCACCACAGAACAAGTAATAGTAACTACAAGTACAGAAGCTTCTCTACCGTACAAAAGTGACACTTAGTCATAAGAATCGTGCCTACTATTATGCTTCACTGTCTATCGCATGCCTATTGGAAAATAATACCTATTGGATATGTTGAACATAAAAAGGTTAATACGAATATTTTTGAGAAAAACGTGTGAGTGAATCTTAAGAACCACAATTGTATTGCCCATTCTGTGACTTGTTGAGTCTAGTACCTTCGTGTGTTAAAATAGAGAATTAGTAACTAATCTACAAATTCGGTCACCGCATCTAAACACCCTTTTTTCTGTTTGAACAAGGCTTCCCTCTCTGCTGTTTTTGTTTGAATTTGCTTATCATGGTAAAAATAATCTGTTGCACACCACTTTTCTTTGTTTTACCTATGTTTCAGCAGTAAATTTCCAAAAAAACTCTATTTTAACACACGAAGACACGAAGGTAACTAAACTCAACAAGTGACAGAATTTATAATAGTACAAGATCAAGTGTCTGTTTTCTTATACTCTTTGGTCTGTTTGCCCATGCCATTTGAATAATGTTGCCACTCAAATAATAGCTGGGTCACAGAATAAGTAATATAGTACAAGTGGCTGGGTTCAGCTTTCATTAGCCAAACTCAACCAATACCTACCCGTAGCGGACAGCGGACACCGCTTAGATTTCAATAAACCGTAAAATATATAATTTTTTTATACGATTGAATGGAAAACGAGCAAGTGAGTCTCCTGATGGTAAGAGATCACCACCGCCCATAAACATCTACAACACCAGGGGTATTGCAGATGCGTTGCCAACCAATAGGCCTAAGACGGGATACCTCAAGTGCCAGTAATTTCACCGGCTGTCTTACTCTCCACGCCGCAACACAACAGTGCAAGCACTGCTGCTTCACGGCAGGATTAGCGAGCAAGATGGTGGTAGCAATCCGGGCGGACCTTGCACAAGGTCCTACCACCTGCAAATATCCTATTATCTTCGTTACTATACCGTCATATTTCAGTTTTCCTTTTTAGTTCTTGATTATTAAATGGTTTCCACGTTAAACGGAACGTCATTCGATCAGCAAAAAAACCAAAAAAAAGGGTAAATTATGGAGTGTTTTACAAAAAACGGAAACTAAAAAAAATCTGACAACAGCCGAGTTCGTGAGTAACTCTACTATCGGTATCGATAAAAAATATATGGGCCATCCCAGAAAACTTAAGGTACCCAATTGCCACATTGTTTCGGGCCAAGTTAGCTCACGCAGAATTATGCTTTTATCATTGCAGACCTTCGACAATCCAACAACACAACAACAACAAGCGAAGAATCGAGCAGCAGCAGCGAGGTCTTAGAAAAATGGTCGCACAAAGGTAAGCTTCAAAATAACATCTTTCCGGAAACAAGTCACGTACCTAACACTTGCTATGTAACTGGCAGGCCAGTACCCCTAGTGTAAGTTTTCGGTTACAAAATACGTCTCGATCGCGTTCGCGTAAAATCTCAAGTTGTATGGAAACACGAACATCGCAAACGTTCCGCTAGAGGCGCTGTACATGTTTCCATACAAATTGAGATTTTAACGCGAACGCGATCGAAACGTATTTTGTAACCGAAAACTTACACTAAGGGCACTGGCCTTCTCTCCGATAAACTGTTAAAACTATCAGAGGCTAACAGCAACAGTCCGAAATAATCACGCAACGGCCTACAAGCTTAGTTCGTTCCAGGGCGGCTACTACGAAATTCGAAAATCGAAGTTGGTACCGTGCCAGCCTTCTCACTCTCGTATTAACGTATCACTGCCACCTGACTTCTACTGGTGCCACCGAGGCACGTGTGCGTTCAAAATGTATGAATAATTATAACAGCGGCACTGGGCGAAGTTCCGAAAACGCATATGTGCGTCGGTAGCAGTGAAGACGTCAAATAATATTAGTGCTAGCGGGACGGAAAGATACGAAGTTCGAATTTTGCACTTCGTAATATAGGGCCAGCATTGTCTTCTTCTTGAGGAGGGAAGTGCACCGTTTAGGCCAAGGCACCCTCGCCAACAAATGGCTGATATAGCAAAAATACCCTACGGTATTTCGATCCGTATTACAAAAAAAACGATTACGTAGTCACAGCAGCAAACAATTACAGTTGGAAGGTACATTTATTATACTAGTACTTTCACATTTTACATAAATAAACAAAATTGACCCCTTAGCAAGTTTTTCCTCACAATAACGCTTGCAATTTTGTCTACCTTGCCGTGACCTTGCCGGATTCCCTATCCCATGGGAATTTATAATGAACTACTAAGCCAGCTATAAGCTATTGTCAGAGTATAAAAGACGCTTTTTTCTATAAATGGATACAAACTTTACACCAAACAAAGGAAATATAAGAGAACAACGAAGAAAGAAGCACATCACGGAATACGAAAAGACGTAGGAAAAATTTACAGATACCACATGAACCTTAAATACTACACAGTCAGTATTAAATTGTATTTGTTTGTACTATTACAAAGAAAGAATATAATAATTGTATTGTATTGTATGTTGCAAAATAAGCAGTCTACTCAGACTTGGAAGAAATATAATTAATAAGCTTCTGCCCGCGACTTCGTCCGCTTGAAATAGTAATTTTGGGAAGTATTTAATTTATATAGGATACCTATTCTGCCATTAATAGTACATAGAAACTTCTACGGTTTACCAAAAATAACCTATTTTAGTACATTGCTACAAATATAAACTATTTTTTTTTGTTCTTCCATACATCCATCCATCCGATGTTCTTTGGTAAAACATAAATATTTTGCGGGTAGCCATATTTTAGCAATACGACGTGTATTCTACCCTGCCAACACAAAAGGACTAATTCTTCATAGTGAACTATTGACACCTTACGTCCTTTATTGTACCTAAGTCAAGGCATTTTTACTAAGCATAGCTACACATATTTCCGATAAATATACTTATACGTAGTAACTTTTTTGGAATTCCTTAAGAACTTTCATCCCCATATTTTCAAGTAAATAGGTCGAAATTTGAAAAGCGCTAGATCAAATGTTTTTTAGGGTTCCGTACCTTAAAAGGAAAAAATGGAACCCTTGTAGGATTACTTTGCTGTCCGTCCGTCCGTCTGTCTGTCAAGACCCTTTATCTCGTAAACGCGCGGAGTAAGGTATACATCGAGTTGAAATTAAAACCCTAAACTCAGGTCAATAGTCCCGAAAGCTGTGAAAAAATCACACCTCTAAGTCAAGGCAATCAAAAGCTACAGTCGTTAAAAAGGTGTTTCCATACAAATTGCCTCAACAGAAAAAGTTATAGGGTAGGTACTTCCGGCTGTCCTAGAAACTTGGAATTTTGCATAAAGGTAGCTCTTATAGCACAATAAATAAGAAAAATCTGATAATCATAATTTTTCATGTCTGACTGTCTATGTGAATAAGCCATCTAAAATGACCCCACATTGCATACATTTTGCTTATGAGCTTAAAAGGCTCTGCTAACACTGCACCATCCCCTCTGCTAATATCCCCTCGCAGGTATCATTTTCAAAAACGCTTAAACAAATATCTATTTATTTCTTATAAGTAGCCCAATGCCAAGTTTCATAAAAAACCATCGATTTATCTTCGACAATGACGATCTTCCATATAAAGTTTCATCCCCTATTTCACCCCTCACAGGAAGAATTTTTAAAAACGCGCGAACAAATATGTATTTATCTCTTATCACGTGCCCAAATACCAAGTTTCATAAAGAACCATCGATTTATCTTCGACAATGACGATCTTCCATGTAAACTTTCATCCCCTATTCCATCCCCTCACAGGTCGATTTTTTAAAAAAGCTCAAACAAATATAGAATTACTTCTTATTAAGTGCCTAAATGCCAAGTTTCATGGTTTTATCTTCGATAGCTACGAACTTCCACCATATAAACTTTCATCTCCTATTTCAACCCCTGAAAGCCTCTTTTTCGCGATAAAAAATAGCCTATGTTCTTTCCCAGGGTCTATTCTATCTCTGTACCAAATTTCATCAAAATCGGTTCAGCGGTTTAGGCGTGAAAGCGTAACAGACAGACAGACAGACAGACAGACAGACAGACAGAGTTACTTTCGCATTTATAATATTAGTATGGAATCTACCAACGCGAAAATATTAGTTAAACTTTTAAGAACTTATTCTAACGTATAGCTCGTTAAGCACACTTATGTATGTAGGCAGGGCCACACATGTACTCATTAAGCACCACGATTAATTCTGTATCATTTAAGAAAGTTACAAATAGAGGAGACTTCCTTACAATACACCCATCATCAAGACACCATACAAGATTACCAAACGGTATTAAATAAGTCTAAGTAGTTATAGTTAGTGGATAATGGTCGTGGCCTGGAAGTAGGCATTGCTGGCTGAGTATGAGAATTAAACTAATACGAAACCAGTAATTCCTATTCCAGCAGAGACTAATATAAAGCGTTTCTCAAAAATGGCGTAGGGAAAAAATTAAAGTAGAATAAACCTATATTTAATTTTATTCCAATGAAACTTTTCGTGCTTTCCCGCCTTTTTTTCATTAAAAAAAAAGAGCAGATGTATTTTTCCGCCGAAAACACCACAAGCTGTTTCAGACCTAATAAAAAAAATCCAGAGTTCTAACAAAATATTTGATACCGGCCGTAAGACTTGGCTATATGACTTTTGCCAACATTTCCATGGCCATTTTAACTTTAAAAAAAATTGTGTGATGAGAAAAGTAATAATTATATACTTTTTCTCAAAAATGTCCGTAAATGTTGACATTATTCTTTACATATTTCCATATTTTTTTTATTTACATATTCCTCAAAGAACATCCTGTAGGGAATATTTTTTGAAGAACGGGATCCTCACTGTTCCGTGTCTATACATACTTGTAGTTCTGACGGATTTAGTTAAGCACATAACAGACATAGAGACTCCTGAAGAAAGGCACAGGCGCTTGGCTACGAGGAGGAAGGACTTGCCACGTTCAATTAATACTAAACTTAAAATAGTTAAACACACTGCAGGCTACCAGGAGATTTTTCATTTTAACAAGTTGCCAGTTGGCCTTAAGTCACTAGTAGATGGACACATATTTAAGAACAAACTAAAAAAATTTTTGTTGGAAAAGTGTTTTTATTCTATTGAAGATTACTACAAATGTAACAATTCGACTTAATGGATGCCATTACAATTAGCCTGCTACATACCTGCGGACAATATTTCTTACGCATTCGTTTTTGTGCTACAAGTAACATTGCAAAATTTGTTTAAGAATGAATTAAATTGATTGATTGAAATTTTTCTTCTTATATATTAATATTAATTGTAATGACATTTTAGAAATTTTTGATTGACAATGTTATTATGTGTTCTATTGTTTTGTTTTGATTATGTTATTACTTATATGGGTGATCTGTTGTTATGCATTTTTGTCTAGTACCCATTATGATTTCAAACACAATGTATATTGTTCTTGAATAAATAAATAATAAAAACATATCAGAAGGTGAAGTGCATAGTTTATGGTCAGCGAAAAATTAAAAAGTTAAAAAGATTGCAGGCGCGCTAGCTCGACAATAATGAATTAGCGCGCCTGCAATCAGTCATTTTTTTTTAAGTTAAAAAGGCCATGGATATGTTGGCACAAGTCGTATACAGCCAAGTCTAATGGCCGGTATCAGATATTTTGTTGGAACTCCGGACTTTTTCTATTGAGTCTGAAATAGCTTGTGGTGTTTTCGGTGGAAAAATACACTTGCAGATTATTTTTAATGAAAAAAGGCGGGGGAAAGCATAATATTGTAATAAAATTTAATTTTATAATATATTTTAAGAAAAAGTTTATTCTATTTCAGAATTATTCACCATTTTTGAGAAAAGCTTTATATTAGTCTCGGCTGGAATAGCAATTGCTGGCTTCGTATTAGTTAATCTACTAATCAGTTTTTATGTGTTCTGTTACAAGATTTTGAGGGACAATAATTGGAATAGTAGATGTAGTGTAGACAGATCAGACATAAAGGCATGCAACGACAGGAGAAACTAGCTGTGCTGTGCATGTATCTAAACATTAGATGTGTGTGTTCAGGATCTCTCACGAAAAACCAAAACTATTACAGTACATGGAGGCCACACAGGCAAGCAGCCACAGGAGCCACAACAGCCACAACAGCCACAGCAATCACAACAGCCACATCAGCCACAGCAACCACAGCAACCACAGCAGCCACAACAGCCAGGATCACCAGGACAACCAGGAAACCTAAGTGGCCCAGGGTACAACCCAAACCAGGGACAGCAACCACAGCAGCCACAACAGCCACAACAGCCACAGCAGCCACAACAGCCAGGAACACCAGGACAACCAGGAAACCTAAGTGGCCCAGGGTCCAACCCACAGCAGCCACAACAGCCACAGCAACCACAACAGCCACAGCAGCCACAACAGCCACAGCAGCCACAACAGCCAGGAACACCAGGACAACCAGGAAACCTAAGTGGCCCAGGGTCCAACCCAAACCAGGGACAGCAACCACAGCAGCCACAACAGCCACAACAGCCACAGCAGCCACAACAGCCAGGAACACCAGGACAACCAGGAAACCTAAGTGGCCCAGGGTACAACCCAAACCAGGGACAGCAACCACAGCAGCCACAACAGCCACAACAGCCACAGCAGCCACAACAGCCAGGAACACCAGGACAACCAGGAAACCTAAGTGGCCCAGGGTCCAACCCAAACCAGGGACAGCAACCACAGCAGCCACAACAGCCACAACAGCCACAGCAGCCACAACAGCCAGGAACACCAGGACAACCAGGAAACCTAAGTGGCCCAGGGTACAACCCAAACCAGGGACAGCAACCACAGCAGCCACAACAGCCACAACAGCCACAGCAGCCACAACAGCCAGGAACACCAGGACAACCAGGAAACCTAAGTGGCCCAGGGTACAACCCAAACCAGGGACAGCAACCACAGCAGCCACAACAGCCACAACAGCCACAGCAGCCACAACAGCCAGGAACACCAGGACAACCAGGAAACCTAAGTGGCCCAGGGTCCAACCCAAACCAGGGACAGCAACCACAGCAGCCACAACAGCCACAACAGCCACAGCAGCCACAACAGCCAGGAACACCAGGACAACCAGGAAACCTAAGTGGCCCAGGGTACAACCCAAACCAGGGACAGCAACCACAGCAGCCACAACAGCCACAACAGCCACAGCAGCCACAACAGCCACAGCAGCCATCACAATCTGAACAGCAAGGTGACTCAGGACTGCAGTCACAGCAACCACAACAGCCACAGCAGCCACAGCAGCCACAGCAACCACAACAGCCACAGCAGCCACAACAGCCAGGAACACCAGGACAACCAGGAAACCTAAGTGGCCCAGGGTACAACCCAAACCAGGGACAGCAACCACAGCAGCCACAACAGCCACAACAGCCACAGCAGCCACAACAGCCAGGAACACCAGGACAACCAGGAAACCTAAGTGGCCCAGGGTCCAACCCAAACCAGGGACAGCAACCACAGCAGCCACAACAGCCACAACAGCCACAGCAGCCACAACAGCCAGGAACACCAGGACAACCAGGAAACCTAAGTGGCCCAGGGTACAACCCAAACCAGGGACAGCAACCACAGCAGCCACAACAGCCACAACAGCCACAGCAGCCACAACAGCCACAGCAGCCATCACAATCTGAACAGCAAGGTGACTCAGGACTGCAGTCACAGCAACCACAACAGCCACAGCAGCCACAGCAGCCACAGCAACCACAACAGCCACAGCAGCCACAACAGCCAGGAACACCAGGACAACCAGGAAACCTAAGTGGCCCAGGGTACAACCCAAACCAGGGACAGCAACCACAGCAGCCACAACAGCCACAACAGCCACAGCAGCCACAACAGCCAGGAACACCAGGACAACCAGGAAACCTAAGTGGCCCAGGGTCCAACCCAAACCAGGGACAGCAACCACAGCAGCCACAACAGCCACAACAGCCACAGCAGCCACAACAGCCAGGAACACCAGGACAACCAGGAAACCTAAGTGGCCCAGGGTACAACCCAAACCAGGGACAGCAACCACAGCAGCCACAACAGCCACAACAGCCACAGCAGCCACAACAGCCACAGCAGCCATCACAATCTGAACAGCAAGGTGACTCAGGACTGCAGTCACAGCAACCACAACAGCCACAGCAGCCACAGCAGCCACAGCAACCACAACAGCCACAGCAGCCACAACAGCCAGGAACACCAGGACAACCAGGAAACCTAAGTGGCCCAGGGTACAACCCAAACCAGGGACAGCAACCACAGCAGCCACAACAGCCACAACAGCCACAGCAGCCACAACAGCCACAGCAGCCATCACAATCTGAACAGCAAGGTGACTCAGGATTGCAGTCACAGCAACCACAACAGCCACAGCAGCCACAGCAGCCACAGCAACCACAACAGCCACAGCAGCCACAACAGCCAGGAACACCAGGACAACCAGGAAACCTAAGTGGCCCAGGGTACAACCCAAACCAGGGACAGCAACCACAGCAGCCACAACAGCCACAACAGCCACAGCAGCCACAACAGCCAGGAACACCAGGACAACCAGGAAACCTAAGTGGCCCAGGGTCCAACCCAAACCAGGGACAGCAACCACAGCAGCCACAACAGCCACAACAGCCACAGCAGCCACAACAGCCAGGAACACCAGGACAACCAGGAAACCTAAGTGGCCCAGGGTACAACCCAAACCAGGGACAGCAACCACAGCAGCCACAACAGCCACAACAGCCACAACAGCCACAGCAGCCACAACAGCCAGGAACACCAGGACAACCAGGAAACCTAAGTGGCCCAGGGTCCAACCCAAACCAGGGACAGCAACCACAGCAGCCACAACAGCCACAGCAGCCACAACAGCCACAGCAGCCACAACAGCCAGGAACACCAGGACAACCAGGAAACCTAAGTGGCCCAGGGTACAACCCAAACCAGGGACAGCAACCACAGCAGCCACAACAGCCACAACAGCCACAGCAGCCACAACAGCCAGGAACACCAGGACAACCAGGAAACCTAAGTGGCCCAGGGTACAACCCAAACCAGGGACAGCAACCACAGCAGCCACAACAGCCACAACAGCCACAGCAGCCACAACAGCCAGGAACACCAGGACAACCAGGAAACCTAAGTGGCCCAGGGTCCAACCCAAACCAGGGACAGCAACCACAGCAGCCACAACAGCCACAACAGCCACAGCAGCCACAACAGCCAGGAACACCAGGACAACCAGGAAACCTAAGTGGCCCAGGGTACAACCCAAACCAGGGACAGCAACCACAGCAGCCACAACAGCCACAACAGCCACAGCAGCCACAACAGCCACAGCAGCCATCACAATCTGAACAGCAAGGTGACTCAGGACTGCAGTCACAGCAACCACAACAGCCACAGCAGCCACAGCAGCCACAGCAACCACAACAGCCACAGCAGCCACAACAGCCAGGAACACCAGGACAACCAGGAAACCTAAGTGGCCCAGGGTACAACCCAAACCAGGGACAGCAACCACAGCAGCCACAACAGCCACAACAGCCACAGCAGCCACAACAGCCAGGAACACCAGGACAACCAGGAAACCTAAGTGGCCCAGGGTCCAACCCAAACCAGGGACAGCAACCACAGCAGCCACAACAGCCACAACAGCCACAGCAGCCACAACAGCCAGGAACACCAGGACAACCAGGAAACCTAAGTGGCCCAGGGTACAACCCAAACCAGGGACAGCAACCACAGCAGCCACAACAGCCACAACAGCCACAGCAGCCACAACAGCCACAGCAGCCATCACAATCTGAACAGCAAGGTGACTCAGGACTGCAGTCACAGCAACCACAACAGCCACAGCAGCCACAGCAGCCACAGCAACCACAACAGCCACAGCAGCCACAACAGCCAGGAACACCAGGACAACCAGGAAACCTAAGTGGCCCAGGGTACAACCCAAACCAGGGACAGCAACCACAGCAGCCACAACAGCCACAACAGCCACAGCAGCCACAACAGCCAGGAACACCAGGACAACCAGGAAACCTAAGTGGCCCAGGGTCCAACCCAAACCAGGGACAGCAACCACAGCAGCCACAACAGCCACAACAGCCACAGCAGCCACAACAGCCAGGAACACCAGGACAACCAGGAAACCTAAGTGGCCCAGGGTACAACCCAAACCAGGCACAGCAACCACAGCAGCCACAACAGCCACAACAGCCACAGCAGCCACAACAGCCACAGCAGCCATCACAATCTGAACAGCAAGGTGACTCAGGACTGCAGTCACAGCAACCACAACAGCCACAGCAGCCACAGCAGCCACAGCAACCACAACAGCCACAGCAGCCACAACAGCCAGGAACACCAGGACAACCAGGAAACCTAAGTGGCCCAGGGTACAACCCAAACCAGGGACAGCAACCACAGCAGCCACAACAGCCACAACAGCCACAGCAGCCACAACAGCCACAACACCAGGACAACCAGGAAACCAAAGTGGCCCAGGGTCCAACCCCAAAACCAGGGACAGCAACCACAGCAGCCACAACCACAACAGCCACAGCAGCCACAACAGCCAGGAACACCAGGACAACCAGGAAACCTAAGTGGCCCAGGGTACAACCCAAACCAGGGACAGCAACCACAGCAGCCACAACAGCCACAACAGCCACAGCAGCCACAACAGCCAGGAACACCAGGACAACCAGGAAACCTAAGTGGCCCAGGGTCCAACCCAAACCAGGGACAGCAACCACAGCAGCCACAACAGCCACAACAGCCACAGCAGCCACAACAGCCAGGAACACCAGGACAACCAGGAAACCTAAGTGGCCCAGGGTACAACCCAAACCAGGGACAGCAACCACAGCAGCCACAACAGCCACAACAGCCACAGCAGCCACAACAGCCAGGAACACCAGGACAACCAGGAAACCTAAGTGGCCCAGGGTACAACCCAAACCAGGGACAGCAACCACAGCAGCCACAACAGCCACAACAGCCACAGCAGCCACAACAGCCAGGACACCACAGGAAACCTAAGTGGCCCAGGGTCCAACCCAAACCAGGGACAGCAACCACAGCAGCCACAACAGCCACAACAGCCACAGCAGCCACAACAGCCAGGAACACCAGGACAACCAGGAAACCTAAGTGGCCCAGGGTACAACCCAAACCAGGGACAGCAACCACAGCAGCCACAACAGCCACAACAGCCACAGCAGCCACAACAGCCAGGAACACCAGGACAACCAGGAAACCTAAGTGGCCAGGGTACAACCCAAACCAGGGACAGCAACCACAGCAGCCACAACAGCCACAACAGCCACAGCAGCCACAACAGCCAGGAACACCAGGACAACCAGGAAACCTAAGTGGCCCAGGGTACAACCCAAACCAGGGACAGCAACCACAGCAGCCACAACAGCCACAACAGCCACAGCAGCCACAACAGCCACAGCAGCCATCACAATCTGAACAGCAAGGTGACTCAGGACTGCAGTCACAGCAACCACAACAGCACAGCAGCCACAGCAGCCACAGCAACCACAACAGCCACAGCAGCCACAACAGCCAGGAACACCAGGACAACCAGGAAACCTAAGTGGCCCAGGGTACAACCCAAACCAGGGACAGCAACCACAGCAGCCACAACAGCCACAACAGCCACAGCAGCCACAACAGCCACAGCAGCCATCACAATCTGAACAGCAAGGTGACTCAGGACTGCAGTCACAGCAACCACAACAGCCACAGCAGCCACAGCAGCCACAGCAACCACAACAGCCACAGCAGCCACAACAGCCAGGAACACCAGGACAACCAGGAAACCTAAGTGGCCCAGGGTACAACCCAAACCAGGGACAGCAACCACAGCAGCCACAACAGCCACAACAGCCACAGCAGCCACAACAGCCACAGCAGCCATCACAATCTGAACAGCAAGGTGACTCAGGACTGCAGTCACAGCAACCACAACAGCCACAGCAGCCACAGCAGCCACAGCAACCACAACAGCCACAGCAGCCACAACAGCCAGGAACACCAGGACAACCAGGAAACCTAAGTGGCCCAGGGTACAACCCAAACCAGGGACAGCAACCACAGCAGCCACAACAGCCACAACAGCCACAGCAGCCACAACAGCCACAGCAGCCATCACAATCTGAACAGCAAGGTGACTCAGGACTGCAGTCACAGCAACCACAACAGCCACAGCAGCCACAGCAGCCACAGCAACCACAACAGCCACAGCAGCCACAACAGCCAGGAACACCAGGACAACCAGGAAACCTAAGTGGCCCAGGGTACAACCCAAACCAGGGACAGCAACCACAGCAGCCACAACAGCCACAACAGCCACAGCAGCCACAACAGCCACAGCAGCCATCACAATCTGAACAGCAAGGTGACTCAGGACTGCAGTCACAGCAACCACAACAGCCACAGCAGCCACAGCAGCCACAGCAACCACAACAGCCACAGCAGCCACAACAGCCAGGAACACCAGGACAACCAGGAAACCTAAGTGGCCCAGGGTACAACCCAAACCAGGGACAGCAACCACAGCAGCCACAACAGCCACAACAGCCACAGCAGCCACAACAGCCAGGAACACCAGGACAACCAGGAAACCTAAGTGGCCCAGGGTCCAACCCAAACCAGGGACAGCAACCACAGCAGCCACAACAGCCACAACAGCCACAGCAGCCACAACAGCCAGGAACACCAGGACAACCAGGAAACCTAAGTGGCCCAGGGTACAACCCAAACCAGGGACAGCAACCACAGCAGCCACAACAGCCACAACAGCCACAGCAGCCACAACAGCCAGGAACACCAGGACAACCAGGAAACCTAAGTGGCCCAGGGTCCAACCCAAACCAGAGACAGCAACCACAGCAGCCACAACAGCCACAACAGCCACAGCAGCCACAACAGCCAGGAACACCAGGACAACCAGGAAACCTAAGTGGCCCAGGGTACAACCCAAACCAGGGACAGCAACCACAGCAGCCACAACAGCCACAACAGCCACAGCAGCCACAACAGCCAGGAACACCAGGACAACCAGGAAACCTAAGTGGCCCAGGGTACAACCCAAACCAGGGACAGCAACCACAGCAGCCACAACAGCCACAACAGCCACAGCAGCCACAACAGCCAGGAACACCAGGACAACCAGGAAACCTAAGTGGCCCAGGGTCCAACCCAAACCAGGCACAGCAACCACAGCAGCCACAACAGCCACAACAGCCACAGCAGCCACAACAGCCAGGAACACCAGGACAACCAGGAAACCTAAGTGGCCCAGGGTACAACCCAAACCAGGGACAGCAACCACAGCAGCCACAACAGCCACAACAGCCACAGCAGCCACAACAGCCACAGCAGCCATCACAATCTGAACAGCAAGGTGACTCAGGACTGCAGTCACAGCAACCACAACAGCCACAGCAGCCACAGCAGCCACAGCAACCACAACAGCCACAGCAGCCACAACAGCCAGGAACACCAGGACAACCAGGAAACCTAAGTGGCCCAGGGTACAACCCAAACCAGGGACAGCAACCACAGCAGCCACAACAGCCACAACAGCCACAACAGCCACAGCAGCCACAACAGCCAGGAACACCAGGACAACCAGGAAACCTAAGTGGCCCAGGGTCCAACCCAAACCAGGGACAGCAACCACAGCAGCCACAACAGCCACAACAGCCACAGCAGCCACAACAGCCAGGAACACCAGGACAACCAGGAAACCTAAGTGGCCCAGGGTACAACCCAAACCAGGGACAGCAACCACAGCAGCCACAACAGCCACAACAGCCACAGCAGCCACAACAGCCACAGCAGCCATCACAATCTGAACAGCAAGGTGACTCAGGACTGCAGTCACAGCAACCACAACAGCCACAGCAGCCACAGCAGCCACAGCAACCACAACAGCCACAGCAGCCACAACAGCCAGGAACACCAGGACAACCAGGAAACCTAAGTGGCCCAGGGTCCAACCCACAGCAGCCACAACAGCCACAGCAGCCACAGCAGCCACAGCAACCACAACAGCCACAGCAGCCACAACAGCCACAGCAGCCACAACAGCCAGGAACACCAGGACAACCAGGAAACCTAAGTGGCCCAGGGTACAACCCAAACCAGGGACAGCAACCACAGCAGCCACAACAGCCACAACAGCCACAGCAGCCACAACAGCCAGGAACACCAGGACAACCAGGAAACCTAAGTGGCCCAGGGTACAACCCAAACCAGGGACAGCAACCACAGCAGCCACAACAGCCACAACAGCCACAGCAGCCACAACAGCCAGGAACACCAGGACAACCAGGAAACCTAAGTGGCCCAGGGTACAACCCAAACCAGGGACAGCAACCACAGCAGCCACAACAGCCACAACAGCCACAGCAGCCACAACAGCCAGGAACACCAGGACAACCAGGAAACCTAAGTGGCCCAGGGTCCAACCCAAACCAGGGACAGCAACCACAGCAGCCACAACAGCCACAACAGCCACAGCAGCCACAACAGCCAGGAACACCAGGACAACCAGGAAACCTAAGTGGCCCAGGGTACAACCCAAACCAGGGACAGCAACCACAGCAGCCACAACAGCCACAAACACCACAACAGCCACAGCAGCCACAACAGCCAGGAACACCAGGACAACCAGGAAACCTAAGTGGCCCAGGGTCCAACCCAAACCAGGGACAGCAACCACAGCAGCCACAACAGCCACAACAGCCACAGCAGCCACAACAGCCAGGAACACCAGGACAACCAGGAAACCTAAGTGGCCCAGGGTACAACCCAAACCAGGGACAGCAACCACAGCAGCCACAGCAACCACAACAACCACAGCAGCCACAACAGCCACAAACACCACAACAGCCACAGCAGCCACAACAGCCAGGAACACCAGGACAACCAGGAAACCTAAGTGGCCCAGGGTCCAACCCACAGCAGCCAAAGCAGCCACAGCAACCACAACAGCCACAGCAGCCATCACAATCTGAACAGCAAGGTGACTCAGGACTGCAGTCACAGCAACCACAACAGCCACAGCAGCCACAACAGCCACAGCAGCCACAGCAGCCACAGCAACCACAACAGC
The DNA here is from genome assembly GCF_025370935.1 of Choristoneura fumiferana. Classification (NCBI taxonomy): domain Eukaryota; kingdom Metazoa; phylum Arthropoda; class Insecta; order Lepidoptera; family Tortricidae; genus Choristoneura; species Choristoneura fumiferana. The sequence continues at coordinate 1,912,707 of NC_133501.1, forward strand.
CACAACAGCCACAACAGCCAGGAACACCAGGACAACCAGGAAACCTAAGTGGCCCAGGGTCCAACCCACAGCAGCCACAACAGCCAGAAACACCAGGACAACCAGGAAACCTAAGTGGCCCAGGGTCCAACCCACAGCAGCCACAACAGCCACAGCAGCCACAGCAGCCACAGCAACCACAACAGCCACAACAGCCACAGCAGCCACAACAGCCAGGAACACCAGGACAACCAGGAAACCTAAGTGGCCCAGGGTACAACCCAACCCAGGGACAGCAACCACAACAGCCACAACAGCCACAACAACCTCTACAGCCAGGGCAACCAGGACACCCAGCCAAACCAGTCAAACCAGGAAGACCATCTGGCGGAAGGGGCAAGATCTGCGTCTGCTATGACGATATTGCTGATATCCCTTGGAACGTTCGCCGTCTCATGGGATTCTAAGTAAGTATATATATACTTTCGAATTTTATCCTGAAGTATGTTACGTATTCGACTAATGCCAACGACTGAGCACGAAATATCGATTTAATCATTTCTAATTATACATTTTATTTATTCATATGGAGCAATGTAAAAAAACATACAAAAAATATACTTTAGTAAATAAATCCTTTATTCGTTTTTATTTATTTTGTTTCATTCACCGCCCTAAAGCCGCCCTATGTACATTAGGTAATCGCCACACTCGGGCCGCTGGTTGGATCTAGAGTTAGAGTTTGCAGGTGGTAGGACCTTGTGCAAGGTCCGCCCGGATTGCTACCACCATCTTGCTCGCTAATCCTGCCGCGAAATAGCAGTGCTTGCATTGTTGTGTTTCGGCGTGGAGAGTAAGACAGCCGGTGAAATTACTGGCACTTGAGGTATCCCATCTTAGGCCTCTAGGTTGGCAACGCATCTGCAATCCCCCTGGTGTTGCAGGTGTCTATGGGTTGTGGTAATCTCTTACCATCAGGTGACCCGCTTGCTCGTTTTCCATCCAGTCGAATAAAAAAAATAAAAAAAAAATCTAGGTACAGTCAACGTGATGATAAGTGATCACTTTTGTAGCTTGTCACTTTAACCCTTTAGTGGGTAACGGCAAGTTACGAAAAGCCAAGTTAACGAAACGTGTAACGACTGTAAATGCGAACAGAGGTAGAATAGTCGAGTTGGCGACTCAATTATACTGTTGTTGGACTACAATACTATCGAACCATCATCTGAATCGTAATTCATGACCCCCTGTAGAAACCTTCATTTCGAATAAAAGTCGTATAGTGCCAACGCATGTTTGCTTGAACGAGGCGAAAGGTTTATTCGTGACACTTAACTGAATGCGAACGTTCTACGATTGGGAGGGAATTTATTCTGACACTTAGGCTGTGCGAACGTTCTACGATGGGTCAGGAATCAAATGGTTCGGATTGTACTTACTTAATCTTGGGCAAAACTAAAAGCGCAGTCGCCCGCTGGTGGCCGTAAGACCATAGAAGCGAAAACACCAGTTTGTTGGTTACATATTAAATATATTATTGACCCGGATAACTCACGTCTTAATGAGGGCTATCGCGTATGAATTCGCCACTAGAGGCGCTAGTGTAGCGTGAGGTCTCCGAAATGTCAAATCTCATAGTTTTTCGGTGAGCTACGCGGGTTTATTTATAATTAGAATAATTTTGTGAATATTTTGCAATATCTGAAATTAATTATGGCAAATATGCGTTCCGGGGCAATGAATGTCTGTGTTTTGAAACAGTTTTGTCTTTCGGAAACCTTTGTCCTCCCTTTTTTTCGAACAAAACGGGGACTATGGAACACTGGCATGCTCGATATTTTTATGGTACGGTTTTAAGTTGTATTAAATATGATTTTAATCTAATAACAGACTTTGAAAGCTATACTTAAAAACCTCACGCAACAGTGCGCCATCAAGTGAGACAAAAAACGATAGCCCTCATTAGCCCGACTTCGGGCTAATCCGTAGCTCTTCCTCTTCGGAGCAACGCTACTCGGCGGCTGTTGCAACACGCGCACTACGCGCCGCCGCTCTGCTCGCGTGACTACCCAACGAAACTGACACCGGCACACAACTACCCGCGTTTTCATCGTCATTTTCATTATAATTGTCAAATGTAGGGTAGAGTAGGGTTCCGAAGAGGAAGGGCTACGGATTAGCCCGAAACATGTCGGGCTAAACTCGATTTAAGTCATGAGTTATCCGAGTCAATATATTTAATATGAGTGAGTCTCACGGTAGTTTCATGTTCAAAATTGTTGGATACAATAAGGATACAATACACCAAATACAATTCACTCGAAGATCTTCACAGAATAGCCCTCAAACATAATACATCTTTATATAGAAACATTGTAAACAAAGTAGGGGAGGGTGATATCAGAGAAGCTGCCCGTCTCCTTTTTAGGGTTCCGGAGCCAAAATGGCAAAAACGGAACCCTTATAGTTTCGCCATGTCTGTCTGTCTGTCTGTCTGTCCGTCCGCGGCTTTGCTCAGGGACAATCAATGCGGATATATATGCCGACAAAATAGTACAATAAAAAATTAAAAAAAATTTTTTTTTAGGCTGCCTCCCATAGGCGTACAGTGGGGGTGATTTTTTTTTTTCATCCAACCCTATAGTGTGGAAAATCGTTGGATTGGTATTTTAAAACCATTAGGAGTTTGCTAAGACGATTTTTCGATTCAGTGATTTGTTTGCGAAATATTCAACTTTAAAGTGCAAATTTTCATAAAAATCGAGCCCCCCCACCCCTCTAAAATCTAAACCGGTTGGTGGAAAATTTGAAAAAAATCAGGATGGTAGTAAGTATATCAAACTTTCAAGGAAAACTATAACGGCTAAGTTTGCTTGAGAATTATTAGTAGTTTATGAGTAAATAGCAGCCTAAGGTATAAAATATACTTACCTAAACAAACCTTAAAGTTCACTGGAACTTACTTCCCAAATTCTAAAATCGCCGGTAAAACATTTGGACATACCTTTTATATCTGTGTCCAGAAATGCGTGGACCAACGCCTGCCTAAGCACCGATCTACCCGGAAACTTCAGTTCTCAGCGGCTTTGGGATGAACCACTCTGTGGACTGGTACGATGGGATAATTTGTACCAAACGTCAACCAGTCTTTCATAGCGTGCTTGGCTCCTCGAGGTTGCTGAGTGGGAATCCGGGCAGTGGCTCCAAGCTCTGCCACCTTCACCGATCGGACCACTTCTGGTAGACCCGGAGATTGTGACACAAAATATTAGATCATTTGTACCAGTATGGCGGTTCTTCACAGGGGTCTAATTACGGAATGACAAAAAAGAAAATGATGGTCATAGCGCTGGCCCAATCGCGTGGGCGATAAATAACGAAAATCAAACTATTTGTTCCATAAAAATGCTTGTATTTTCCGATAGTCGATAAAAAAAGATGAAGGCGGTAGCGTAATGCCATACTTCTCCGGTGAGACTTACAGCCAGCCATACCGACGCGAATACATTGATAAAAAAAAAAAAACAATTCAACCATTAGTACCAGGCTAATTTTTGCGCAGCTAATCATCGTCGAGTAGCCATTCACGAAAATCACCTTTGTTTGAACATATAAAAGCATATAAAAAAATAAAAATCAGCAGAGCATTTTTTCAGTAGAAGTTACAGTGCAAAATTAAAAGTTAAATTTGCGGTATCTCTGAAGTCGAAAAACAATTGGATTCTTTTACATACATATTTTAGGTAGTACATAGGTAAGTATACAGAAAGAATTTCAGGCTGAGGAATTTTTCACAGGGAGCTATAAACGATTGTCATATTTAGGTAAAAATACCTAACTTCTCGTAAAAAAAGTTGTTGGATTATTGTATAATTACAATCTGTATTACCTATTTTCATCATGTGCCAAGTTTCATAGGCGGGATAATTTTTCGTAAGTCTCCATACAACAAATCTTCTCGTAGACTGGAGTAATATTTGATTTACTTAATGTTGACCGGCTTGTCTATAATTAATTCTGACACTACATCGTTGCCTAACAAAATATCAACAGCTGACTTTTCGTAGAACAATGGATCAGCTAAGTCGAAACGCTTATACTGTTCCACAACCTCGGAACCTACCGCAAAACTCGGAACGTCCGATTTACACGGTTTTATGTCGCAAGTAATAATACCATAGTTTTTAACTACTTCGCCGCCTAGTCCAGACACGGTAAACGGACATTTGTTGCGACGTAGGCCCAAACGTTGAGCACAATCTAACGTAATAAACGAGCTTTGAGCACCCAAATCTAGAACTGCACGGCGATTCTGCGGTTGACCCGCGATATCAGCAATTTGTATGCGAGTAGTACCTAACACAACACCATAGTTTGCGTCCTCATTCACGGAATGAAGCGATTCTTTTACCGCGACGTCAGTATGGGCATCGACACTCACGGAGTGCGATGGATTTATCCCGGCTACGCATACGTTAGAGCGAGATGGCTGCGACGTCAGCACGGCTGACGACGCACCTGCGTCAAAAAGGGGCGGCTGCGGCGTCAGCACGGCTGACGGCACACCCGCGTCGCGATGAAGCAAATAATGGTGAGGCGAAGAGCATACTCCACAAGTCATGTAGCTTCTGCACTCAGAAGAATCATGACTAGATTTTAAGCAATTCGTGCATAATTTTAAGGCGTTGACACGGTCAATCCTATCCTGAACTAACAGTTTACGAAACTGTTCGCACCGGTAAATCATATAATTTAAATTACAATGCACGCATAAATGAGTGTCGTTTCGAGTTGTAGTCAAGCCAAATTTAGGCAAAACCTGGGGAGATCGTGAATTTTTATAATACATGTTATTCGATTGAGTAGGCTTATAACTCGGTTGCGGTGTACTAAATTTGTTTAGAATAAAACCAGATTTTGTTTTGTTTTGAGTTGACGAAGAAGCGGTCCAGGAGCTAGTACTCGGGAAAGTATTTTCGAGTACTTTATTTTGTTTATTTACGATATCAATGAGTTCTTTGAAAGTCGGCAACTCGTTTTGATCCCGGCTTTCTTCGAATAACTTTCGCGTGTGGCTATCGAGCCCGCGTAAGGCAATATGGCAGAATAGGTAGTCATCTAAATCTCGAATTTTCAATGCTTTAATAGCTTTCAATGAATGGTCAAAAGTTTCAATAAACGAAGTCAAATTCGCGACACTATCTTTTGTCAGCAGGGTAAAACCCAGCATTCGGTCTAAATATCTCCCGGTCAATGCCCTTTGATCATGATACTGTCTAATAAACTTTGCCACACTACGGCATAGTTATTAGCAGTGATCGGAAGATTTTTTACCATATTTAGTGCGGAACCCTTCACACATGACAACAGATAGTGAAATTTGTCGATGTCATCGAAGCTACGATTATGTACTAAAGACACGAAAGTATCGTAGAACGTCGTCCAATTTTCAATCTGACCATCGAATTCGATCAAAGTAAGCTTAGGCAATGACGGCCTACCTAAATTGCTCTCATTATTTGTTTGACGTAAATTCGCCGACTGCTCCTGGTTTAACTTTTCACAGTTCAAAGCTACTCGTTTGCACGCATAAAATAAATCGTCAAAACTCTCTAGTACGCTTGTCGAGGGCTTAGAATCTGGTGACTGTTGCAATTCAAGTACAACAATATTCATAACAATATTTTCGAAGTCGCTACGAGCGTCGTCGAGTTCTGAATACTGTACCAAAAATCTCTGCACCGAATCTAAGCTATCCATTCTAAGTGTTTTGGATAAATCATAAGCCTTTTGAACCTTACTGAACAGATATTCTTTTTTCAAATTTAAAATTTTTAATTGTGATTCACAATCTTCACCCTCTATTATTGGCGCCATTTTTAAATTCTGTCACGGACAAATTAATTACAATGGACTTGCCAACTTGAAACAAAAAAAAAGTGAACTCGCCCATGTGCAATTGCACACGTGAAAAAAATGATTTTAGATGTTTATTTTACAGAAATATGACGTGAATACGATTCACGGTATAATGGGCAAGAGAATAGTGTAACTTTTGAATAGAAAATTCGGATCGGAGGTCAAAAAATGTGGCGTCACGGAACCACGTAAAGAAAAGTTTTCGAAGCAAATGGACTGTATGAGGAGAAACTGGCTAAGTTTAGAATGACCTAAAAAACTGGACACAGAAAGATGGGCTTTCTGTTAATACTGCCTTTATCATTCCAGATTAATTACAAAAGACTCACCATGCCTTTCCTCTACGATAGCGAACCCGTCGAAAGTTTTCAGCAGTCCAGGCTTAGGTCAAATCTAAATGTCTTAAAAAAAGTCACACCTACGCACTGATTACACAAAATAATATTCTTTAATACATCACAACTAAAATGTTCTCTTGATGTAGTAGGTTTTAATTAATTAATAAAATATTGAATTAAAATGTGCCTTCTCTTCTTCTGGCGAGTTCAAATTGACACTAGTTGCGCGCGCAGACCATCGCCAATACCTTCGTAGGCTGCGTTCCGTTTCAGTCAGACTTAGCGCAGCGCTTTTGCAAATTAAAACTAGAATAAAAACGGCGATATATCGAACAATGTCTAAGTTCGATATTTAAAAAACGTCTGAACCGATTTTGATAAAAATGTCTAGGAACCATCGCTAGAAAACCTGTTTTAAAATATAAAACTGCATTTAAATCGGTTCACCCATTTAAGAACTACAGTGCCACAGACAGACACAAACACATATATATACACAAACTTATAAACAAGCCCTCGAAGGTCGAGGGTTAAAAAGCGGCAGTCAGGGACCCGTATTGAAAAACTCTCGGCGAATATTATATAACTAGCGACCCGCCCCGGCTTCGCACGGACAAAGTAAAAAAAAAACGCCAAAGTGCGAGTCGGACTTTCGTACGAAGGGTTCCGTACCTATACAATACCACAGAATAAGTAATAGTACAAATACAGAAGCTTCTGTGCCGTACAAAAGTGACGTTTAGGCATAAGAATCGTGCCTACTTTATGCTTCTCTGTCTACCGCATAATTCGTATTCATTCGAACGCGGCACGTGTAGTGCTTGGGTTGCTACTTGTTGCTACTCCCGGAATACACTAGTGAAGGTTAGAAATGTCATCATCGTCAGATGTCTTTTGAGCATAGTTGCACAAAATTCATAATTAAATTAAATGAAATTTACTGCGTATGAACTAAGGTACAGATGATTAGGTTCATATTGCTTAACGTTACTTTTGTGATGGCAGCCACATTGTATATGTTTTTTTTTGTGTCAAAATTCTATTTTCCAAGCCACTTGATACCCATATGGAACGGATTGAAAAGAAATACGCAATAGGCAATTTTTGATGGAAATCATTTTGGATAAAAAAAAATATACCTACTACAACTTTTCACATTTTAACGTAGGTACGTTACTGTGGTAAAATGCAGAATCTTATTGCTTTATTCTTCAACAGGTTAATACGTAATAAAATAAGACGACAAGTAGGTAATGTTAACATGCAATTATTCATTTTATTTACAGTCCGTCTTTTTTTACACACCTGACAGGGTGTGGTGTGTTTTTAGGGCACCTGCGGACAAACAGACGCGGTCTTAAGTATCTAAAAGGTATGTTTTGACACTGCATCAGCAAATATAAAAATACATAGTCGTAGGGCCTAGGCCCTAGGCCATAAAGTATGTATGAAAATCCATTACTGTCCGCTGCTCAAAGTTTTTAAATTTGCTTACTAACATTAAATTGACAAAGGAAAAATTACGAACAGCCAACCACCACTACTCTGTAAGCATTTGCGATACTGCGATGCGATGCGATGCGATGCGATGCGATGCGAAGCGACGCGACGCGACGCGACAGGACGCGATGCGATGCAATGCGATGCGATGCGATGCGATGCGATGCGATTGATGGATGAATGGATGAAATATTTTCTCACATTGTTTGAGAAAAGCACTATACAAACCTCGGCCAGAACAGGGATGGTTGGACCCGAACTCGTCCATCAATCCCTTACTTCATGGCCCCCTTTAATTTGTAACTTTATTTTATTTTTAGTATTTTGTTGTTATAGCGGCCACAGTAATACCTAATCTGTGAAAATTTCGAGTGTCTAACTTTTACGGCTTCAGAGATAGAGCCCTGTGACAGACGGACGGACAGACAGACAGAGACAGACAGTGGAGTCTCAGTAATAGGGTCCCGTTGGCACCCTTTGGGTACGGAACCCTAAAAAGAGTGCTATCTTCGCCGAAAAACCGCTTTGCAGTTTGGACAAAATATTTGTAAGTTGTTATTTTTGTAAACTGTGGCTTAATAATAATAAATAAAAATAAAAAAAATCTACCCCGTGTTTTTCGATAGATTTCATGTTGTGTCAATCCTACGTTTTAAATAAACTAAATGCTTAAAATAAACGTGAACTTTTTTTGCTAAAGTTCGGCTGTAGACTTAATATTGAAACTATTTTGGATACAAGTAATTTTTAATCCAGTGCATATTCGGCTGCGGCCTTTTCTGAATTATTTATAATATTATCAATTTTTTGTCGCGTTATAAACAAATTCTTTCTTAATTTGAAAATGATTTCGTTTGCAGTGTCCTCCTTGATATCCGGGAATTCAGTTTTCATTCTATCTTTGATTTCTACGAACGTCGTATCCGGTAAGCCGTCTTGGATTTCTTCTTTCGCCTCAAACGTCAAATTCTTCTGTTGTAATTCAACTGTTTCCCTCAAATCGTTAGCAAAATTGATTAGGAATTCTTCTAAAGTTATTTTAATTTTCTCCATGTCGTCTATGGTTAGATTTTTGTATTGAGTGTTTACGTAGTCCGCCATAATGTTTTTAAAATTCTGGATGTAGGAGACGACATTTACTGTTTTTTGAATTTCCTCCTCTACGTTGTCTGTGGTTGCTTCTGTTTGTTTGTCTTCAAGCGGCAAGCATGTCCCGTAGTTAAATATTAATACAAGAAGAATTAGTCTTTCTGGAATGAGAAAAAAAATACTAAGATATATATAACTGCAAAGACTAAACAGAAAGCTGCGGAAACTTAAAACTTTCCCGGGATACAAGTTAGCCAATTTAAACCTATCAAGACAGCGTAGGTATCTAATAACACCATATAGTCTTTCAAATTATTTAATTCAAACAAACACCGATAATATAATAATAATACAATTATCAAACACGGAACACACGCGCGCCAAGGAGGCTCAAGGAACAATGTCGAAATGGCCACGTCAAACGCCATAGGGAAGTGACCAATGCGACCGAAAGCCAGTGATGTCCCTTATTTATTTTTTTAATTTCTTTTTGTCTTTACGCTTCATACGATTCACAACCGCAATGACACATACTTTTTTATTTGTACCTACTTAATAATATTGTTGTGTCTTGTGTTGTGAATAAATGTATTTTCTTTCTTTATTTCTTTAATCGATGGATTTCCGCCTGAAGGTCGCATCGAGAGATTAATATTCGATATAGAGTGATTAACACTAAGTTAAGATTTTTATTTCCTATACATTCTCTATATTATAATTTTATCGGTGGGGTTATATCATCTCAGTGTACTTTAAACTCGTGGTTTGACATTTAACTAACTAACTAACAAACTAACTAATTTGGCTCAGGGACCCAAAGAGGGTCTTGGCCTCCGAAACGAGAGCACGCCATCTGTCCCGATCGTGCGCAGCCTCTTGCCAGTCGTCGACTTGGAGACGCCGCAGATCCGCCTGGCTGGACACTGTCTTCCCACACACACATTTGCCACTAATAAATAACCCTAATGATTTATCTTACTTATTATTTTTAATATTTTAAACGCGAAAGTTTGTATGGATGGATGTTTGTTGGATGTATGTTCGTTACTCTTTCACGCAAAAACTACAAAACGGATTTAAATGAAATTTGGCACACTGGTAATATATACCCTGGCTGGCATAGGCTACTTTTTATCCCGATATTCCTACGGGATAGGGATAAAATCTCGAAATAATAACCACTGGGTTTAGAATCATGAAATTTGGTATGTAGGTAGCTGAACATCTGAAATAACACATAAGCTACTCTTTATCCCGCCCGATATTCCCACGGGAATGACACAACCTCAATGTAGACCACGATCTAAATTTAGGGGATTCCCGGAGGAATTTTGTAACTATTTGATCGAATAGTTTAGGCGTGCGAAGCCGCGGGTAAACCCTGTTTGATTTAATACAATGTAAAAATGTCATGTCACTTATTAAGTAGAGCGCATAACACGTCGGTACCATTCAAAAGAAGTCGTGTGTTCAGTACTTTAATTATGAACTTTCGGCGAACACACACACACACACACACAGGATAGATGACCTAATATGTGTACATCTACGAGGCTTATTTATTTATTTGTTACTCTCTATATTGATTAGTTATTATAAAATACTGTTACTTATAATATAATATTGTCAATAAGTGTTAAAAATGTTGGAGGAGTGGAGCGTTCTAACACAGGCTTTTTAGCCTAAAGGGACGCCCCAGGTACCTACTGTAAACCTACTTACTTATAAATATGAAATAAAGATATTTATTGATTTTTTGAGTCTTTATTAACTGCACTTTACACTTGAGGAAGCAACACAAGTACAGTCGAACAAATTGAATAATGACCCAATTATTTTTATTTTTTTATTTTAATGGTTTTATTTGGTCGATTTTTCCATATATGTATAAGTACTCGGTTTGGATAGGTATTAAACTAAATGTAAACAAAACAACGTCAATTGGTGCCTTTAAATATTGAAATCCCCCATTAAACTAAGTATCTAAACATTTACATTTCTGTATTGAAATGCTAAACTAGTGTGTTTAGTTTGTATTACAATGATAGATAAGTAAAATGTTTAAAATCCTTGAATGTAGGTACCAAATCGGGCAGCTGAAGTTTGTTTACATTTAGTTACATACCTATCCAAACCAAGTATAGATATGCTCGAGATTTATTGTCATTTAGTACAATATGAAAAATTGACGATTCGTAATTATAAGTCCTAGTAGAAAAATACCACTTTGAAAACTCAACAAGGAAAACTGCCCTACCCATCCTGAATATCGTCAAAAATTTAATCTTATCCATGGTAAAATTGACGAAGGAGATTGACAAGATTTGAACTAAGTAAATGCTGCCCAGAATACACCTCCAACGAGTTGTTTTAGTTTCTATTAGAAAAATGTATACCGATCCGTAGCAATATCAGGATAAAGAATAGCCTATGTGTCCAGGCATCAAGATATCTACATTATCAAATTTAATTTCACCCAAACCCGTCCACCGTTTTCGCCTGAAGGAGTCACAAATTCACTTACACATACAAACTTTCGAATTTATAATATAAGTAGGTTTATTTTAGACTAAAATGACTCACTCATGTTTGTAATGAACGTTATCACTGCACCGTTTCGGCTCAAAAGGCGAACTGAGCTATACAACGCGCACAATAATCTGTAAATCATTATGCAACATGCAGCAATCGGGCTTTGCATGAAGATATTATAGGTAAAAAGCTTAAGTAAATGACCTGTTGTATGTAGTAGGGTAGTAGTAACGTGACGGTATAGATAAGTCGAAGTTCCATATTCAAAAAACCGGCCAAGCAAACCAAAATTAAGCAACTTCTAAGTTGCTGTGTATTTATATTAGAAGTTTTTTGTACTGATCGTTCAAAGGCTAACTGGCAGAGATCCCTTCAGGGATAAGTTCGCCTTTGTACTTAACACTTTTTTTTCTGTAACCTTTTTTTTTCCTTTTTGAACAATAAAGAGTATAAACAAACAAACAATGTAGCGTGGAAATACTTTTTAATATAACGACTTTTTAGTCTACCCGTGACCAAGGCCACTGCATGTAATGTGGCCGAAACGTCGAGGTAAATATTACTCGTGTGTGTTATCGTGATAAGTCCCGTTGGTGGTATTTTGAAAGAACACTTTTTAATGACTACACTCCTATTTAATATTTTGTTTTAGTTTCAATGATTTACTTAATTGCGTGTAGGTAAATAGGCATAATTGAATTTTTAAAAACATAATAAATCCAATGTTTAAATAAAAAAATGCTACATGTTCCTTATAGCATAAAGTCGTCCACATAAATTGTCGGATCTACAATGCAAATAACAACTTTGTGGTGTGCTGTGGTCAGGCCAACATAATTCCACAAAACATTAAGATCTTCAGAGTTCTTCAGCTTATCTTGGACAACATACTGACACATATTCGAACATACATTCACACACGCACTACTCGGACAAGGATGTTATTATATATACGGTACCTAGTGAATAATGTTTTGCGATCGTATTTTTGTCGGAAAATTTCGTAGTTACCTTGTTTTACCAATTAGCTTATACTTGGTTTGAATAGGTATTTAACAAAATGTAAACAAACTTTAGCTGCTAAATTTGGTACATTCAATGATTTTAAACATTTTACTTATCTATCATTGTAATACAAACTAAACTAGTGTAAGTATTTCAATACAGAAATGTAAATGTCTAGATAGTTTTACTTGGTTTGAATAGGTATTTAACAAAATGTAAACAAACTTTAGCTGCTAAATTTGGTACATTCAATGATTTTAAACATTTTACTTATCTATCATTGTAATACAAACTAAACTAGTGTAATTCAATACAGAAATGTAAATGTTTAGATAGTTTTACTTGGTTTGAATAGGTATTTACAAAATGTAAACAAACTTTAGCTGCTAAATTTGGTACATTCAATGATTTTAAACATTTTACTTATCTATCATTGTAATACAAACTAAACTAGTGTAATTCAATACAGAAATGTAAATGTTTAGATAGTTTAATGGGGGATTTCAATATTTAAGACACCAATTGACGTTGTTTTGTTTACATTTAGTTAAATAACTATCCAAACCAAGTATAAGTAATTATGTTATCCGACAAAGTACTACGGAAAAACATTAAGCCATGCCGCAGATGAATGCACGTCAGGGACGGTGACTCAACGGGGTCACGCCGTTTTATCACCTAATTAGTTGTAATTATTGTGTTTTTACCCGACTGCCCGATGGAGGGTTATGTTTTTCAAGTGTATATATGTATGTGGGTAGGTATGTGCAGGTCTTTGGTCCTCGCTGCAGCCTAAACGGCTGGACGGATTGGAACATATGAGGTATCATTGGATCTGTCATAACTGTCGGAGTGACAGTAGGGTATGTAATATTTCAATATGGCGTCCGCGAAAATAAATATGGCGGAGGAATAAAAAAAAGGACAGTGTCAGGACAGGACCCCTTACCAAGAATGATTGAGCTGGTTACGATTTAAAGTAGCTCCAGCCTCCTGAGACCCGACGTAAAATTTCTGTTTTCACAATTTGAACCGAACATCAAGAAAATAAAGTTCAAATTTTTTTTTTTTTATATCCTCAAGCTATATTATCTACTTTGTGTCCTCAAGTAAGGACCGGGGGACCCAGGAGGCTAGACCACTAGACTTATTTTCTTCCTTTTAGTTTTTAAGGCCGTCGGGTTTTTTGATTATTAAAATTTAATGTTTTTATCTATATCCTATCGCACTATCCTACAATCCCATCCCATACCTCTAATTTTATTGTTTATAAACGCGAAAGTTTGTATGGATGGATGGAGACGGATGTTTGTTATACTCTTTCACGCAAAAACCGCCGATCGGAATGAGGGGTATCGCGTATGAATTCGCCACTAGAGGCGCTAGTGTAGCGTGAGGTCTCCAAAATGTCAAATCTCATAGTGTTTGGGTGAGCTACGCGGGTTTATTTATAATTAGAATAATTTTGTGAATATTTTGCAATATCTGAAATTAATTATGGCAAATATGCGTTCCGGGGCAATGAATGTCTGTGTTTTGAGACAGTTTTGTCTTTCAGAAACCTTTGTCCTCCCTTTTTTCCGAACAAAGCGGGGACTATGCAACACTGTGGCATGCTCGATATTTTTATGGTACGGTTTTAAGGTGTATTAAATATGATTTTAATCTAAACTTTGTTTTCACGCCCGTAATAACAGACTTTGAAAGCCATACCAAAAAACCTCACGCAACAGTGCGCCATCTAGTGAGCCAAAAAACGATAGCCCTCATTGCATTAAATTTGGCATACAGGTAATATATACCCTGCATTAACATATAAGCTACTTTTTATTCCGAAATAATGTATGGTTCTTGTGGGATCAAAGAAATTTTAAACTACATACTAATACTGCGCGAGCGAAGCCGCAGGCAAAACCTAGTTTATACTACTATTATTAAGAGGTGAAGTAAGTTTGTGAGGTTGTACCTAGGGGGTAATCTTTGGATCTACTAAACCGATTTTGATAAAATTCGGTTTACAGATAGTTTAAGTCCCGCAGAAGAACATAATGATAGTGTTTATCCCGGAAAATAGCATAGTTCCCGTGGGATAGCGATAAATGAAGTCGCGAATGAGTCGCGGGCCACACCTAGTGAATTATACCTATGTATGTTAGTAGTCTTTAACTTTTAAGGTATCTATTCATTGCATGGGCAGTGTTGCCTCAAATAAATGGTTTTATAAACCCCCGACGCAAAAAGAATAATAAGTTTGGGGTGTAATAAGTTTGACCGCTATGTGTGTCTGTGTGTGGCACCGTAGCTCTTAACGGGTGGACCGATTTGAATGCGGTTTTTTTTATTTGAAATCAAGTTTTTTATCAAAATTGGTTTAGCCTTTTTGAGATATTGAAGTTTGAAGTGACAAAGTCGGGGTTTTCTAACTTTTTAGGGTTCCGTAGCCAAAATCGCAAAAACGGAACCCTTATAGTTTCGCCATGTCTGTCAGTCTGTCCGTCCGTCCGCGGCTTTGCTCAGGGACTATCAATGCAAACTATAACGGCCAAGTTTGCTTTAAAATTATTAGTAGTTTATGAGTTGTAAATAGCAGCCTAAGGTATAAAATATACCTAAACTTGAAAGATTCCGTATAAAATACGACATCCTTAGAAAAATATTACTTATTTTTTTCGTAACTTATGCAGCCAAAAATTGCATAGAATTTCATTTTGCGGAAAATATTTTAATTATTATTATTACCATGGGACAGAAAGCTAGAAGTGGTGAAAAAGATTGCGATTCCAAGTGTCTTAGAGAATAAGGCCTTTGTATGCAATATGTTAATTATTTAACTGAAAACCAAAACTCCAACTGTTTTTTTAGGGTTCCGTACCCAAGTGGTAAACACGGAAACCCTATTACTAAGACTTCGCTGTCCATCCGTCCGTCCATCCGTCTGTTACCGCTGTACCTCATGGACCGTGATAGTTAGACAGTTTTCAGTGAAAACTTTTCACTTTTCACTAAATTTTCACAGATTATCTCTTACCATCAGGAGACCCACTTGCTCGTTTTCCATCCAGTCGAATAATAAAAAAAAACTGTGGCGACTATAACAACAAATACTAAAACCAGAATAAAATAAATATTTAAGCGGCGCTCCCATACAACAAACGAGATGTTTTTGCCGTTTTTTGCTAATGCCTAATGAATATTGTAAATAAATGGTACGGAACCCTTCGTGCGTGAGTCCGACTCGCACTTGGCCGGTTTTTTATTAAACGTTGATTAAGTATACCTACTTACAAATCCATACTTATATATTATAAACTAGCTGTTGCCCGCGGCTTCGCTCGCGTTAAATATGGGGTAACACATTTTAGAATTTAAAAATCAACCTAGATGATCATAATTCGTTAAACTTTGAACCCCTGTTTCACATCTTTAGGTCAGGGGTGTAATTCTAGAAAACCCACGTGCTTCTTTTGCCCGCGACTTCGTACCTACGCGGCATAGGATTGTTCCCGCAGGATAGGAATAAGTGAATTCAAGAGAAAACCACACTGTCCGCGATTGAATTGAAACAGGCTTCTATTATTTCGGGTATCGATTTTTAAAAAGCTTTTACTGATAGTTTTTTTATTAATCCGCTCAGTTTTTCCAGAGATTCCCCAAACAACCAAGAAGCAGACAAATTTAAATATTTCCTTTTCCCATGGGAATTTCGAAAAATCCTTACTTAGTGCACTCCTATGATACTTTATCTACATGTGTGCCAAATTTAGGTCTGTCAGCCTGTCCTGTCACAGTATACTGTTTTACAGGTATGGATAAATTTTGTTACGTAATGAGTTGATTGGTTTAGCGTAGGTACTTAATGTGTCCTCCTAACCGTTAAGGAGTTATACCTTCCATCATCAGCTCACCTGAATAACCAGAAAGAATACAACTAAAGGTCTACCTATACGTGCATATGATGTTTAAAGAAACTTCCTCTAACTCCTAACCGTTAAGGAGTTTAACCTTCCATCATCAGCTCATCAACATGAGATGATGTCTGTCAGACGCAAATACTTCAATAACTCGAGATAATTATATAAAAAACGTAATGCGTGCCTACAAAATTTGAGGGTTGCCCTCGATTTCCCTGAGATTCCGTCATCAGATTCTGATTTGGTGACAATGGGACTACCTCAGGAGTAGATATTATTTCGAATAAAAAAATATTTAAAAAATCGATCCACAATTGAGCGAGAAATCGGTGAACTAACATAAAAAAATATATATCGGAATGCATAACCTCCTCATTTTTTCGAAGTCGGTTAAAGAGCTTTTTGCAGCGTACGTGCAGTATAAAATTTTGAATTTTGAAATTTTAGCTTTCTACAACCAGTAAAACGCAAAATCCTGTTTTTTTCCGTTCCCATAAAAAAAACGGGAAATGCTCTGTTAATGCTCCCCTACACTCCCCAAGGAACACACTTGCCAAGTTTCAGCTATCTACGACCAGTAAAAAGAAAAATCCCGTTTTTCCCTGTTCTCGTGTGAATTTTGGACAGGCCTCTCTCAGTGCTCCTCTACATTGCCGAATTTCAGCTTTCTACCAGTAAAACGAAAAGTCCCATTTTTTCCCTTTCCCGTGAGAATTTCGGCAAATTATCTCTTAATCGTTCCACAATAATACTAATGCTGTTTAATGTAAAATTGCAATAATACTAACGATAAATCCTGTTTTTTCCTAAAACCTCCCCAAGGAACCTAAATGCCAAATTTGAGTTTTCTGCGATCAGTAAAACGAAATATCCCGTATTTTCCCGTTCCCGTTGGAATTTTGGAAAGTCCTCTCTTAACGCTCTTCTACAATCCCCAAGCAACCTACATGCCGAATTTCAGCTTTCTAGGACCATTAAAATGAAAGATCCTGTTTTTTCCCCTTTCCCGTGGGAGTTTCGGGAAATTATTTATTAATGGTTTTCTTCGCTTCTCAAGCAACTTACATGCCAAATTGCGGCCTTCTGCGACCAGTAAAACGAAAAATCCCATTTTTCCCGTTCCCGTCAGAACTTCGGGAAATCCTTTTGTAGTGTTCCCCTACACTCCTCAAGGAACCTAAGTATATGCAAAATATCAGTTTTCTAGGAACAGTAAAATGAAAAATCGATCCCGTTAAACTGAATATAAATCACGTTTTTTCCTTATCCCGTGGGAATTTCCCAAATTCCTTAAAACTTTTTTACTATTATAATCACCTACTTCTATGCCAAATTTGAAGAGTCTAGTTATTATAGTTCATAGAATTCAGTTAAACTGAATATGTAAATCCCGTTTTTTCCTTATCCCTTGGGAATTTTCAAAAATCCTGAAATCGATGTTTTAATTAATGTAATACCTACTTGTGAATCAAATTTGAAGTCTAGTTATTACAGTTACTGAGATAGGGTCACTCGGAATCGAATATATAAATCCCGTTTTTTCCCGTTACCGTTAGAATTTCCAAAAATCCTTCCTTAGTGGATGCCTACATTGTATAAGGTATCTATGTGCAAAATTTCAAGTCTCTAGGTCCAGTGGTTTGGGCTGTGCGTTGAAATATCAACGATTGCTTTTCGATTGACTTTGTTACCACATTACCCCCTTTCAGGGGTTGAATTCTCAAAAAACCTGAAACACGTGTTTACTTATTTGTTGTTAAGAATACTCCTGTGAAGTTTCGAATAAAATAGTCTAACTAATCTTGTTTCCCCATACTAATTTTGGACCCCCATTTCACCCCCTTAGAGGGTGAATTTTGAAAAATCCTTTCTTAGTGCACCCCTAGACCTTAAAAGGAACCTACGTGCTAAATTTGAAATCCCTAGAACCAGTGGTTTGGGCTGTGCGTTGATACATCAGTCAATCACTTTTGCCTTTTATATATATAGATGTGAAAGTGTGTGTGTTTGTATGTGTCCGTCTTTCACGTCGAAACGGAGCGACGGATAGTTTATGGGCCAGAGAGTGACATAGGCTACTTATTATCCCGGAAAAATGCACATGATTTTTGGGATAGATATAGTTTATGGGCCAGAGGGAACAGCGAGCGATAACCGAATTCCACGCGGGCGAAGCCGCGGGCTAAAGCTAGTGCCTTATATAAAAATATATGTAAGTTTTACTAAGGTAGCAAAAAGCCGTGGTGGCCTAGTGGTTTGACCTATCGCCTCTCAAGCAGAGGGTCGTGGGTTCAAACCCCGGCTCGCACCTCTGAGTTTTTCGAAATTCATGTGCGGAATTACATTTGAAATTTACCACGAGCTTTGCGGTGAAGGAAAAACATCGTGAGGAAACCTGCACAAACCTGCGAAGCAATTCAATGGTGCGTGTGAAGTTCCCAATCCGCACTGGGCCCGCGTGGGAACTATGATCCAAGCCCTCTTGTTCTGAGAGGAGGCCTGTGCCCAGCAGTGGGACGTACCTATATAGGCTGGGATGATGATGATGATGAAGGTAGCAATTCGACTATACTTCTAATCTATCTACACTAGCAATTTGTACAAGTATATGTGGTTGTGAGATGCACTCGTCAGTAAATCTTGACATGAGACTAAAGCTGCGCCTGGTTTTTGTTTTGTACTGTTTCGTGATTAGGGTCGCGTATTTTCAAAATGAATCTCTATGAAAGAAGGTCGCACCAGTATTAAATTATCTAAACTTTTCGTAGGTAAGTAGTTTAACAAGATTATTAGATTATTTATTTGTGTTGTCTTCTCACTCATGCGAATATCGTACTGTAGGAACTAGGCTGTATACCCGCTGGCAGGTGGTAAAACTGACCACCTGGCAGGTTAGATTGACTTTATTATGTATAAGGGTAGGATTTTTATATTGTATGTTTCTAGAATTTTACTTTAAAAACGATTGACAGCGGTATACATGCCGGAGCGCAGATTGCTCCCGACAGCCTGAGCGGTCGGAACTATCTATGTAAATGTATTTATTAGTTCTACCAAGTTCTACAATAAATCTGAATCAGCGGAACAATAACCTTGTTTATTTCATATCAGTTTAAAGTCACGCGCGTAGATCGCCAGTACCTATATAATCTCTTACCAAGTTACAGTCCCCACAGTACACTGAAGTTACTGAACAATGGCTACCAATATAATTATCGTTTGCAACCTAAACATTGGCGGGATCATCGATGTGTCGATGGAGCTATACTTTCAAGACGTTGAAAAGTGAAGGTCTGCCTTAAGTAATTATAGCAATCGCAACCAAATTGCAACACTAGTTTTGACGTGTGGCTACACTTTCCTTGTCTCTTTCTCTTCTACAAAACGACCCGGCCATGGACGGACGATATTTTACTTAATCAAGTAATACCTTGTATTGTGTTTTACTAGTCCCTTTACAACTGTTTGAAATACAATATAATGTGATGCAAGAATCATAGTGCTTCATTTACACGCCTGTGCCTCTCTCCGTTCCATTCCACTCGACAACAGAAAGTCTATCACAAGAATACGGTATTTGACAACTCCTGATTTTGCCATATCTTAATATTATTATGAAAATATAGATATACAGATAGTGTTTAGCGAAGAGAAAATTAAAATCGGTTGAATATTGGATTTATAGTGATTTTTTGAGAAATCTATATACCTGTCTCTTTCTCAAACGCTTTTCTCTATGCAGCAAGTATGGGGGTACTGGCGTATGACGTCACATGCCAGTAGTCTTTCTCTGTCTAATCTTGAATTTCAAACCTTTATAACTTTGTTATTTGTAAAGGTAGCTTAAAAATTGTTTTTCTATTCGATAACAGGCATTGTGTAGTTTTAATTTATAAAACATACAAAATAGTCAAATACCGTATTGGTTTGAAAATCTAAACAATAATAATATGCAACATCGCTAAAACATTTTGCTGATGTTCCCTATCGGCTTATTTAACCAGTAATATGTCGCATCCTGCAAGTTAAAAGGATAATGGCAATGTGCCAAGATGACCAGCGGAGGCGTTTCAAGGAGACTAAAGTAAGTTAATAAATATAGATAGTAACAACTCAGTGGTCAACTGCTCATTGGATCAAGGCACTGGGAGGCTACAACAAAATCTGGAAAGTCGAAGTTCGTATTATACCGTCCCTCTCACTCTTGTATTAAATAAGTAGCATCAGCGAGACGGCAATACAAAGTTCGAGTTTTGCACTTAAAAGAATAAGAATATGTAATTCGCTAATCGCTTCGTAGTAGGGCTTGATCTTCGTAGGCACATTAATGTAGAGATGGTAGAAGATTCTGTAACAGTGTCAAGATTATTAGTAGAAATACAAGCTGTCTACAAATGATCAAAAATGTCATCAAATTCTACAGCCCTTTCATAACAAAACGTGACATGTTTGCAAGCATCATAATCTACTAAAATCCATGAACACACATAAATTAACCTTTGTATATTACAAACTTTTACTGTTCGTGGCTTGGCGCCTGGGTGCCTTTGGTTTTAGACGAAGATTTTACTTTATGCACTAGAACATAAATCATTTTTTGTTGGCTACACTCAGCATTTACATAAGTACCTAGCGATCACTTAGATATGTATTTCAATGTGAAGCTGGTAAGTTTGTAATGGTAAGTAATATGACGACCGGGTAGGCGTTCGGCTTGAGGAGGAGGTTGAGGTTGCGATTGCGAATGTTTGTTCTCGGGTCTTGGATGTTAATGAATGCTGATTATTACGCAAATTACTACATCAGCTTAGAGAATCAATAAGAGAAAAACGAAGAGGCAAATTGAGCAAAGGAATTTTGCTGTTGCACGACAATGCCCCGGTGCACACTACTCGCACAACAAAGCTGGCCATGTCCAAAAATGGCTTCGCAGAAATCAATCACCCTCCTTCCAGCCCAGACTCTTGCGACTATTTTCTGTTCGGACTCCTGAAGAAAGATTTGAGGGGACGCAGATTTTTGACGGATGAGGATATGACGTCTGCTGTTAACGAGCATTTTGACGATAAACCGAAAAAAATGGGTTAATGTCACTATATGAAAAGTCTACAAGTGCAATTTATTCAATAGAAAAATAAAAATAAAATGATCCTTACTAGTCTTTCTTTCTTAGTTAGGTAGATTACTTTTCAGTCGCCCCTTGTATATCTATATTTATCAGTGTGTGGCCAGAACCGGGATTATATTAAAAACAGAGGTTCTATAGGTCACCAGTAATTGGATCACCATGGATGGTCCCACTTAATTAAAATGAAAACTTAACTTTTGTTTTTTTTTCTAACAATTTTAATCATAAATTCAATGTTCGCCATCCTGACGAACCTGACTGACGTCGCCTGTCACGCTACAAATATCAAACATTCTGCTTTACATTGATTTGATTTGTAGCATTCGAACATGGCGGATGTAGACATTATCTAATTTTGCTATTTCTGTTTCTTTGGCTAGTTGAAGTATAATTTTGATACTGTTTTATGCGGCGATTAACCTTAACAGTGAACAGTGATCACAAAATTCTATATTGCTCTCGTGTCTGACATTTTTTAATGCGCAAGTTGTCTCCACGTGGTTTCTGAAATTTTACTATCAAGTTGCAAAAACTATAATCACAGTACAACGTCCCTCTCAAGGAGAGTTTACTTTGACACTGGCGAAATTGTCCTGTTGATTAGGACAGAAAAGCCATATTTTAAAAGAGAAGAAGAAGATGCTTTACATTGCTTGTTAGAATAAACTTTAGTGTAATAAAAATAAAACGATTTTTTTTTAAAGTCGCTGAACTAATGTCGTTCAGTTTGTCGAGTACGATCTATGTTTTAATTATTTGCCCGTGTTACAGGCCACACCCGGTATATACGTAGTTAGGTATGCTTATCCACTCACATGCTTTAAATTTTGAGTTGAACTCTATTCATTAACAAAATAAGGGCGCGTATATCTTGCCGCGGGTGGAAAACCCTAAGAATAGTTTGTACGAAATTTTCCTCCATGTTCAAGATTTTCTTTGTTCTATTTACAAGTGACGCGCAATTTCTTTGTCAAGCAAACAGACTGGCATTGACGTACTAACTAACATGGACTGGCCTTTAAAAAAAATCCGACAAATTGGGAAGGTTTATAAAGTACAAATGCTTATTTAAGTCTTTTGTGTAGGAAAATCTATTATTAGAAAACAATTTCGATAGCTTCGAAAAGCTTGTGAGTGGGTATTAACGGTTAAATTGTGAATTGTAACACACGTTTCTTGGTATTTCAAACACAAATGGTCAATTTTTATTTATTTATTTTATTTTGAAATTTAAGTAGGTATATTATTGTGTTTTTATTATAGAAGTTAACACAATTTTAAATAGTTTCGTTGTTTCATTTAAAAACGTGTAAAAATTAAGCCGGTAAGTTTCATTTTTTTTTATTCGACTGGATGGAAAACGAGCAAGTGGTTCTCCTGATGGTAAGAGATCACCACCGCCCATAAACATCTGCAACGGCCTAAGATGGGATACCTCACGTGCCAGTAATTTCACCGGCTGTCTTACTCTCCACGCCGAAACACAACAGTGCAAGCACTGCTGCTTCACGGCAGGATTAGCGAGCAAGATGGTGGTGCAAAAAAATGCTAAAATAAATGGAGCACAGTGATTTGCGGGTCCAAATCGAGCTCCGTTATTTAATCCATAGTTACCTAAATTACCCTAAATTATGATTAATTCTTACCCTCATAGAATACAGTCACAAGCACCAAAATTACACAACAACAAAGCATAAATAAAATATCTCATTTTTGCGCTGTGCTAGGGCCGGTATAGGACGTGTCAGATATTTTGCACGCTGTGGCGCATGCAGTTTCCAAAGTCATGGACGTCTTTGCTTTAGTTTGTGTGCTTAGTAAATTTATGATTTTACGCCTGCTTTTTAGGGTTCCAAAGCCAAAATGGCAAAAACGGAACCCTTATAGTTTCGCCATGTCTGTCTGTCTGTCTGTCTGTCCGTCCGCGGCTTTGCTCAGGGACTATCAATGCTAGAAAGCTGTAATTTTGCACGGATATATATGTAAACTATGCCAACAAAGTGGTATAATAAAAAATTCAATTCAATTCAATTTTAGGGTACCTCCCATAGACGTAAAGTGGGGGTGTTTTTTTTTCTCATCAAACCCTAGTGTGGGCTATCGTTGGATAGGTATTTTAAAACCATTTTGGTCGGGTCGGGGTTTGCTAAGACGATTTTTCGATTTAGTGACATCACTAAACATAATTCATAATTTATAATTCATAATTCATACACACGTATGACATATGTTTGCGAAATATTTAACTTTAAAGTGCAAGTTTTCATTAAAATCGAGCGTCCCCCCCCCCCTTTAAAATCTAAACCGGTGGGCGGAAAAATTTGAATAAATTCAGGATAGTAGTAATTACATCAAATTTGCAAGGAAAACTATAACGGCTAAGTTTGCTTAAGAATTATCAGTAGTTTTAGAGTAAATAGCAACCTAACCTAAGGTATAAAATTACCTAAACTTGGAAGATTCCGTAGAAAATACGAAATACGTAATTTTTTCGTAATAGCTACGGGACCCTATTTCGGGCGTGTCCGACACGCTCTTGGCCGGTTTTTTTTCTGATCATGTCCATGCAATGTTTTCCATGGACCCTATAGGCGGTAAGGTCTTCAGATGCCCACGCCTGACACGTCACTAATTGTTTGCAGTGAGGACATTCGTCTTCATTAGCTATTGACACCTAGAGCTTTGAGGAGACTGGGGACCGTGGGACCGTTTCCGATACAATAAATACAAAGAATGGAAAGACTGGCGGAGTAAAGGAGGCCTTTGCCCAGCAGTGGGACTTACTGACTATAAAAAAATACAAACAAACAAATACATCCAAATACACTCTTAAGTACAAACTTTTTTTTTCACTAGCTGTTAACCGCGACGCCGTCAAAAGAATTCATTTATCTATCTATCTATCTGAGGCTTTCATCAAAATCTGTTGAGTCGTTTTTTGCGTGATACAGAACGAACGTCGAATAATCGAATTTGTATGTAAGGTTTGTGTGTGTTTGTTTGTTTGTTACCCTTTCACGCCTAATGGCTGAATGGATGCGATTGAAATTTTTAATCCCGATGTTCCCACGGAACACGTATTTATTTTAAGCTATGTTTATAAGAATTTGAAATTATACATAAATAAATTAAAATATAAAATAGACAACAAGTGGTTCAGATTGGTTACTGGCAAGGAAAATATTATATCTGTGTTAGTGCACTAATATCTTAACATCTAACTTAAAGGTAAACATAATTTGCGTCCGAAACATCAGCAAAACTTATCTTCTCTTGATCAGATCATGGACAAAACGAAATAGGTCCGCCTGGATTGCTACTATCATCTTGCTCGCTAATCCTGCCGTGAAGCAGCAGTGCTTGCACTGTTGTGTTTCGGCGTGGAGAATAAGACAGCCGGTGAAATTACTGGCACTTGAGGTATCTCATCTTAGGCCTCTAGGTTGGCAACGCATCTGCACTGCAATGCCCCTGGTGTTGCGAATGTTTATGGGCGGTGGTCATCTGTTACCATCAGGAGACCCACTTGCTCGTTTGCCATCCAGTCAAATAAAAAAAAATACCATACATTTTCCACTTCTATTATTTATTTATTTATTCCTAAATCTCAAGCCTTACTAAATTAGGTCAATACCAAGCTAATTCAGGACAACACTCCAATATCTGTTTATCCAAAACAAAACAATAAATACAAGGTCCACGTAACCCGCGTCTCCCCTCTTCATTATCATACGGCAACCGTTTCCCTATATAAAACAGGGTAAAATCGTCCGTTCAACAGAACTAGAGGATTTGGGCAAGATGGCGGTACAAAAGGAGCTTATACTTTGTTTAGTGGTTTTAAATCCTTTTTTGATGGCGAATGGCGAAACTTTTAAGGTAGGTTTAATAAGACTTCGGGGTCCTCTGACACAAGTATTGTTTTTCTTAAAAGGAGGCTCCAACCTTGTTCGAACGCTTTTTTTATATTAAAAACTATACTAATATATACCGGGTGTGGCATGTAATATGAACAAATAATTAAAATATAGATCATACTCCTCACACTGAACAACTAAAGTTCAGCGAATTTTAAAAATAATTATTTTTAATTTTTATTAGGTACACTTAAGTTTATTCGAACAAGCAATGTAAAGCAAAATGCTTGATGTTTGTAGCGTGACAGGCGACGTTAGTTGTGTTCTAGGATGGCGTACATTGATGGCAGTATTTAATTTGTATGAAAAAAGGAAAATTCTAAGACTCCATTATTTTTAAAAGTCGCTGAACTAATAATTTATTGAATCAGGCGTTACTTTGCGGAGGTCCATATCAATGAACTAAAATAACTTAAGGTTGCGGGTGAGCAAGGAAATTATTTTAGTTCGCTGTTTTAAATTTTTTGCTCGTATTACAGGCCACACCCGTAATTAAACAATAAAATTTTAAATTTTTAGTATTAATTTTTTAACTTTGAAAAGTTGAAAATCACAAATATGACTGCCAATTTTAATGAAACAGCTAAAACACCGCAAGGAAACTTGCATTCACTCAACCGCAACGATATCGGTCCTTCCGTTTGAAGGCTACGATGGCACAGACAGACATTGAAAGAAAGAAAAAAAGGAAAAAATATTTATTCGTGAAAATTACTTACACGAAAAAAAAATAGAGGAACACTAAAGACGGTCGCGAAATTGCCCTAAATCAAACAAACTTATATATAACATCCCACTTTTTATGTATGGGGTTGAAAAGGAGTCCCCTTTGACATATTTCACATGTTTCCGAAGATATTGACTGTGTTCCCTCTTTGAACTATATGTTATGCCTATCCAATTTATTAAGTGTAAACAAACCGTTTTCATCAAAATTCTTGTATACAGACTCACTGAATCGAATTTATCTATAATTCATGTATTTTAACTAGATGTCTATTCTCTTTTTTCACCAAAATGCACTTCAATTCAATTCAAATTTCGGAAAAGTGGCTCCATCAATTTCTTGATGATTCTGCCAGTGTCGAGGTTGACAGAGACACGGTGGGTAGGGGGACGACTTGTTTGATAATCAGCCAGTTTTCGGTGGGATAACTACCAGTTACTATCTGAGCGCGTGTGTCTACCAACACAACGACGAGCAGCCACGACCGCTCCCCAAAATTCACTTGATTACAATATTTATTTTTCATTTGAAAAATCTTCGTCAAAATCTGACGTTATTTCTTGATTGAAACACGTGTATAATCTGTAGTAGCATAGGCTAGCGTAGAGATGGTGGATAATTTGACATTTTAAAAATCGATTAACGCGCGGATGAATAACCGATTTTTATTTACTTTCCTTAAAATTAAAAAATAGTTAAGTACTCATTTTATAATTGAATAAACAGTCTTTGAAATGAAATCAAGTATTGTAAATAATAAAATAGACAAAAATACTTTGATCTATTCAATTAATAAATAAATCGATTAACTGAACAGATTAATTATTATGCAATGGGTTCTAGGTTTTCACATCATTGAATGTCTGGTCGGATAAATGGCGTCTTTGTTTACACTTTTCATAAATTGGGTCGAAATACAATATAAGCTATACTTACAAAGGTTCGTCGTATGTGACACTAATCGATTACAGAACCCTGGTTGCAGTAAGCATTTGCCGCACTTGTCAAAAAAATAGTACATTGTGTCTTAAGGGCGGTAAATAAGGAATTACGAACGAGAGTCTATTAGAAGCCCGAAGTCGAAGACTGAGGGCTTTAGTGAGTCGATGTTCGTAATTCTAGTACCGCCCGTGCGACATACAATGTTTTTCATCACATTTGCGAGTAAAATTGTATATTTGTAAAAGAAAAACTAATATTTTTTCAAAAATTGCCGATACCGCTGGCTGCGCTCTTGGCAGCGCCAGCTCCCCGCCGCCTTCCCCTCCGCAGCATGTGTATGGCGTGCGTGTGCAGCGCGCGCACGGAGCAGCAGCACACCATGCAGTAACAAACTCATGCGACCGACCTTGGGCTTCATGACATGAAAATTAGTACGGGCAATGACTCATTTACCGACCACGGGTTTCATGACAAGCACATTAAGGTCGAGGGTTTTATTTAGGGGGTTGCAACCAAGGTAGCCTGCATGTTACGACACTGTTTACGAGCAAGTGTGATGAAAAATCTTGTTAAAGGCAGCAGAGGCTTTCAGCGACAGGGTTCTACGTCACGCACGAACTTCATCATCATCATCACCTCAGCCGTAGGACGTTCGCTATTGGACATACACCTTCCCCATAGACCCCCAGTTGGTTCGGTTAGCAGCGGCCTGCATCCACCGTGAACCCTGCTTTTATCAGGTCATCTGTCCATCTCGTTGGTGGACGTCCTACGCTGCGCTTGTCGATCCGCGGTCTCCACTCCTGAACTTTCAAAACCTTTTTTCGAACTTGTCAAAGTCTAATTCTCCTTTCCAGGGGGATAACTTCGACAGAAATATTCGCAGCGGACGCGCTGGTGTGGTTTTCAAACCCATCTTAGGGAAGAGAACGTTTACTGAGAACAACAGGTAAGTACTCTGAACAGAACACTCAGACCCGGAGATGGTGACACAAAATATTAGATCATTCGTACCAGTATGGCGGTTCTTCAGGGGTCTAATTACGGAATGACAAAAAAGAAAATGATGGTCATAGCGCTGGTACCGGTGACAAGAAGACCTATCTAACTATACCCCACACTACCATGCTTGGATAAGAAAAAAAAATCACCCCCACTTTCCGTCTATGGGAGATAATCTAAAAAAACTTTATATTGTTTTTTTTATTGTACCATTTTGTCGGCGTAGTTTACATATATATTCGTGCAAAATTACAGCTTTCTAGCATTGATAGTGTCTGAGCAAAGCCGCGGACGGACTGACAGACAAACATGGCGAAACTATAAGGGTTCCGTTTTTGCCATTTTGGCTACGGAACCCTAAAAATGTTCTTTGTATCGAAAAGCATGACTATGCCCATGTCATTTTGGTAACCCATATTTTTACATAAATACCTAAGTATAAATTATAAATTAAATTAAATTGAATCAAATCAAATTCGTAACTTATATTATCTAATACCTTTAAATGAGCAATTCTGGTATATACATAAATATATATATTTCGGGGATCTTGGAAACGGCTCCAACAATTCGATGAAATTTTGTATGTAGGAGTTTCCGGGGATGAAAAATCGATCTAGCTTGGTCTTATCTCTAGGAAAACGCTTGTTACAGAGTACTATTCGTTATATTCGTAACTTTAACTATTAATTTCTCTCAAAATAAGCCTAAATCTATCCTATAGAGAAGCTGTGCTGCGAATGCTGGAGGCAGCAGACGCGCTGAAGTATTACTATGACCAGCTGCCCTACTTCGACGCGCAGGCCGACGATCCTGAGATGAAAGGTAGGCGTCGGGTCTCATCTCGGCCTATTCTGTGTTTTAGTTTTGTAACTAAGGGACCCCATAGGTATTTTTTTTTTATGTAATTTTTCTTTAATTTTTATGGGTACTGTTATTTTGGCTCTCTGCCCTTTCCAAACTCACGTTTCCCAAATGTTTCATTTGCCAAACTGTTTCATTTCACAACTCAGGATTTTCTGTAAAACTAAGTATATTATATTTTTTTCGTAAAACTATATCTTTTAGTAACTTTCATAAAACAAACCTAACCTAACCTAGGTATTTGTTCTATAAAAGCATAAGAAAATAGGTACACTGAGAAAAAATTTTGGTTTCGGAGAAAATTGAGTTGGAAAATGCAACATTTGACAAACAATAACTCTGCGAAAAAGCAGAATCCGCTTCCGGCCGTTTATGATAATGATGATTGTATTGACACATTAACTTATTACAGTGACAAAAAAGGTGATATTCACGCCAAAATTGGGACGGAGTCTGGAGGAGCAGTATGAGGACAAACGGTCCTACGATGTAGACTTCACCCCACGGTTGGGCAGACGGCAGCCGGAAGCTGTCACCTCATCCGACGAGCAAATGTGAGTCAGTTTTGGAACTTTTAGTTAGTAGAACGAGGGTTACCGATATAACCAGTTGAAGTGGCAATGGACGGTCCAATAGCAGGATAACAGATAGCGTATCAACAGGCTGGCTCCGATTCCAGCAGAGATATGCGAGGATCTGTTGCGAGGGAAGTGTTTTTCATGAGCCAATAGACACGCTTCATTTACCTCGCCTCTCTCAGCTCAGCTGTTTCCACCAGAGATGTGCAGTGCGACGATGGGTAGGAAGCGTTTCTATTGGTTAATGAAAACCGGCCAAGAGCGTGTAGGACACGCCCGAAATAGGGTTCCGTAGCCATTACGAAAAGATTAAGTAAGATATTTCTAAGGATTTCGTATTTTGTACGGAATATTCCAAGTTTAGGTATATTTTATACCTTAGGCTGCTATTTACTCTTAAACTACTAATAATTCTCAAGAAAACTTAACCGTTATAGTTTCCTCGTAGGTTTGATATACTTACTACCATCCTGAATTTTTTCAAATTTTTCCACCCACCGGTTTAGATTTTAGAGGGGGGACGCTCGATTTTAATGAAAATTCGCAATTTAAAGTTGAATATTTCGCAAACATATTACTGAATCGAAAAATCGTCTTAGCCAACCCCTAATGGTTTTAAAAGACCTATCCAACGATACCCCACACTATAGGGTTGGATGAGAAAAAAAAATCACCCCCACTTTACGTCTATGGGAGGAACCCTAAAAATATTTTTTTGAATTTTTTATTGTACCATTTTGTCGGCATAGTTTATATTTATATATTCGTGCAAAATTACAGCTTTCTAGCATTGATAGTCCCTGAGCAAAGCCGCGGACGGACAGACAGACAGACAGATAGACAGACAGACATGGCGAAACTATAAGGGTTCAGGGAACCCTAAAAAACACATTCTTCCCAACACATCCTCGCACATTTTTGGTGGGAAAGCAGCGTATGTCGGTGACCCTCCTTCGTCTCGTCTCCCTCTGGCGTCTTACTCTATGTCTCCTCATTTCTGATTCGATCCTGAGAAACCTTGAGCATAGCTCTAAATTTATTTTGAACAAAATAACTTAAAGGATTTTTTTATTTCACAGATACCGCCAGGACACTGATCAAATCGACGCTAGATCCAAATTCTTCTCCCCCCGCCTTGGACGCACTGTCAAGCTCACTCCTCGACTAGGCAGATCTTTTAACTATGGTAGGTTATGGAGGTCATAGGCTAAGATTTCCACCAAATAGTACTTAATTCTGCTAGCATCGTATCGTATCGGAAAAGAGCCGATCGCGTTCGGATACGATAGGACGACAGGCGAACGGAGCCGATCACAGCATACCTTCGGATACGCATCGCGTGTCGCGGAAGACGCTAGCAGTGAAGCTGCTGCGAGCGTCTTGGTAATATAGACTTTAAACACTGTACACATGGTTAATTATCTGCGGGTATTATCCATTTTTATACCCGACAAAATTTTTACTCGGCGCTCTATATCATTCTTTAGAGGTAAGACGTGGAGATGGGTAAATCCGTATCTGAAGATTCAAAAGAGTCAGATCCTTAAGCGGATCCGTATCCCTTATTGACTCCTTGCAAAACTTATCGACTCCGAGGCGTTACTAACTCCGACCACCTATTGGATCGAGCGACTCGCGATCGGTGATTCAGCATTCACTTCGCTTTCGTTCAATCACGTCGGTCGGAACGTATCGGATATGTGCCGTCCCACTTACGCTAATAGCATTTATTACGAGAGGATGGATGCATGATACCAATTACAGATCCGCTCCCGGGAGCCGGTTCGCCAGTAGTAAGTATATCCGAAGTGACTCACAGATTCAAGAGTCATTAGGACAAATCGGTACTTCACACAAACACAAACTAATAATCGCTCGAAAGAACCGGAATTGAATAAAGGAATCGGAGTCGATAAGCGGATTCGTACCGTACCGATACCGGAGCTGGATTTAGTGAATCAGATCCACCAGGATGACACTACCAGATTATTGTATTGTCACGTGATTTACATAAGTATGCCAAATTTCAAGTCAATCCGACTACTGGAAGTTGGTCGAATTTAACTTGCAAGATTTGACTACCTACAGACAGACAGACAGACAACGGGACAAGTGAAACTAAATAAAAGCTTGTAAAAAAAGAAAGGTTGTTTAAACAATCTAATCTCAAAAATCAATCTTTAAAGATTGTAAACTCTTTCCGATCCAATCCGACCCGTTTGGTGGAAATCATGGTACAAATTGATAAATTATTTTTATTTACAGAAATGTATCCAAGCAAAATCCGCCTCGCGAGAAGCACCAACAATACCAAATCGAATTGAGCAAACATACAACAGATAACATACAGAAGAATTTAGTCATACGAATATACATGAATTAATAAGGCGATAATTGGGGAGGTCCTCATTCAGGAACTAAAATCACTTTGCTGCGACGACCCGCGCAAAACAAATGTGTCGCACAGACGTAGTTATTTTGCTCGTGTAGCAGCAAGGTGATGTTGGTTCATAAATACGTAAATATAAATGTAATTATAAGTCTTAGTGTTATTTTACATAATGTTTTGGACGAGATTATTATGTAATTATGTACTTATGAAATAAATGATACTAGTCATTGAATAAACGGAATACACACATTTTGTTTTAATTTAACCCTTAATAACGTTGAGGAGATTTAGTGACCACTTGCATTGAATTGTTTTGAACCTTATTAATTTCATAATATGTCACAATTTCCATTGTAATTATTGAAAATACACAAACACACACACAAAACACAAACATCACGCCTTTATTCCCAAATGGGGTAGGCAGAGCACACGAAACGTTACCGCCACTTTTAGCAATTTTAGGTTTTAAAGTTTGACAAAAAAAAGGTACAATAGTGACAGAGGGCCTACTCCGAAATTCGAAAATCGAAGTTCGTATCGTTCCGTCCTTCTCACTCTCGTATTAAATAGTATAAGTGCCAGAAGGACGGACACGAAATTCGATTCTCGAATTTTGGAATAGCCTTGCAGGTTGCTAGCCTGTCGCCTACGGTATTCCTTCACCTATATCCTCAGTCGCCTCTTACGACATCCACGGAAGAAATGGTGAGGTGTAATTCTAACCCGATACCACACGGGTGTTATTTTATTCATCATCATCATCATCAGCCCACAGTAGTCCAATAGACTTGAAAATACGACTAGCTTTAAAATGGTCTTTGTCAGGTATGTATTCGATAGCTGCTTTTGATTCTGTGGTAGTGTGCTCCAATAAATGGGGCCTTATTAGGGTTAATTGACTCCTATTTTGTGTGATCAGGGCCGGATTTAGAGGTCTGGAGGCCTTTTAAAAACTATTTTTAAATAAAATGACGGCGATTTGAGATTTCGATATTTTACTGATTGTCTGATTGAAATGAACAAATACAGATGAATATTTGTTAGTTTACTAGTGTTTAATCTTCGGAATTAAAAAAAAAACGAAGTCTATTGTGGGGGCCCCTCTTTTGTGGAGGCCCCGGAGCTGTAGCCCCGGTTGCCCTCCCTTAAATCCGGCCCTGTGTATGATGTGTGTTGCCACTGATGACCTATGGCTCTGGGATGCGGTCCTTGACTATTGACCTCTTGGAGAGGCGCAGTCACCCAACGTGCTATAGAGAGAGCATATAGCTCGGAGTTTCTTTATGCGATAGATTCCGGAATACGGATATTCGCCGAAGAACTATAGACACCGACATAACTCAAAGAGCATGCAAGTTGAAGTGGCAATGGACGGGCCACATCTCTCAAAGAACAGATAACTGTTGAGAGGAGAAAAGTCCTCTAGAACCGGAAGACGAAGCGTTTGTATGCCTCCCACTAGGTGGACTCACGGCATCGTGCTACGGTAGATACGGGCAACCAGTGGTTGCAAGTGGCGAATAATAATTGTCGTTCATTGTGGCGTTCTAAGGGGGAGGCCTCTGTGCACCAATGGATGTCTTCCGGCTGATGATGTCTTAGTAGTGGCGTAGCTAGACGTAGGCGGAGTGGGCCTCGGACTCGCACTTAAAAGGGCATCACGAGGCCTCTTTAAATGCGATGCGACCATAGAAAAGGGGCTCGCTGATACGACTTCGCCACGTCTACATTAGTCCACGCTACGCCACTGCTTCAGTCAAATATTATAAATATGGTGACTCGCCCCGGTTTCGCACGGGTACAATTTTGAAACAAAAGTCACTACACAAAACAATTCTACACGACATTTACGATTTTCGATTTCCATTTCAAAAATTAGTCCATATCCTTGATTTGAGTGCTAGAACATTTACATGTGAATACTTCAAAATATGCGACGAAAAGGAAATAAAAGTGCCAGTATGTTAACAATTTTTGCTGCAATGCTCATAAAAATAATTCGATATGGCATAAAGTTAAACTGTCGCCAAATAAAACATGTTGTTTCTACATGCATTGCAAGTATGTAAGTATTTTATTTTTAGAAAAAAAAAGACGTCGATTCAATTAAATTGATTGATTTAGGCGCCATTTTGCGATCCTTATGGCTAATTTCTAAATTTAAGAGCGTTTATACCTGCTGAGCTGGCAACGTTGCATTTTTGTTCGTTTTTGTCGATTATTGTATAAAAAATAAAGAAAATTAAAAATGTGGTCTGATAGAACTGCTCTATATATAAGTTAGTGTGTCTATACCTTCCGCAGCCTAACTTTGCCTAAAAGTTCATTGCCACGGCTAGTTCCACATAAACTATAAAGGTATAATTCCAATAATTGAATAGGCACTATACTGTCAAGCAATTTGAACACAATCCGGGAGGAACGTAAAGACGCCGCATAAAAAATGTATCTCAAAAATGCGTCAAAACTGAGTATTAAGTAATGAACTTTTAGGCGGATTTATATTTATATGTATACTCCAATAATTATTCGTGATAGACTTTAATATTCTTTAAAAACGAACAAATGTTTAATCGGTTTTTAATGAAAATAAAAGTCTATCACGCATAATTATTGGAGTAGACATATTAACTGACAATTAAGAATAATAAAATAGATGATGCATTAAATTTAAAAAAAAACGACACTACTTAAAAAACCTACATAAAATAAAAATGAAAACCTAAAACTAAAACAAATTACTTAAATAGTACCCCTTAGGCAAGGTCCAGAAGATGCTGGCGGCGTTTCCTAATAGCTAAGCTTATATATTAAGAAGAGTTCTATCATACCACATTTTTAATTTTCATTTAATTTTTATGGAACAATCGAGAAAAACTACCAAAAATGCAACGTTGCCAGCTCAGCAGGTATAAACGCTCTATATTGTCTAACACACTTGGAATAAAGTACAATCGTTTTCACACTTCTTTCTGTCATATGGGCACAAGACGAGGGCAGAGGCCGTATTGCCTAATATCTGACGCTCGTGATTGCAATTAAATGACAGTTTTTGTATGCGAAATCTGTCATTTGATTGCGATCGCGGGCGTTAGAAACATTAGGTAATACGGCCTACGGGCTCAGAAAGCGACAGAGAAACAAGCCAAACCTCTCTCTCTCTCTCTCTCTGACACTTATATTATTTAATACGAGAGAAAGAGGGACGATACGATACGAACTTCGATTTTCGAGCTTCAGAGTAGGCCCTCAGTACTTTAATGTATTTTTATGGCACTTCATTTTATTTTTCTAATTGCATTTTCTGATCTGAGGCCCTTTGATGGCCCGCTGCCCCGGCGCAAACTCCAAGTGCTTACCGTACCCTGGAATCGACTCAATGCACGCCAATGAAGGATTCCTTATCACAAGAGACTTTCCCCTTTACGGGTATTTTTGTAAACCATGTATACTTGCTAAACACCATATTATTAATTATTATCTAATTTTGACAGGTATTCTTTTAACGGGCATCGTCACAGTTAACAGTTACGTGCTCTTCTCAGCTAATTTAGACGATTTCCACAAACTAGCACAAAAATTTGTGCCTGATAATCTAGCTATGAAACTAACAGAGCTGGTTTCAGAATCTTCAATAGATAAAAGGCACGATAGAGATGGCAGAGGGCAAAGAAAGACAACAACAGATAGTGATACTCCATGGAATATATCCAATATTAATTATTATTTTGAACGTACCGAACGGAACGAAGTACAGACTAATAGGGTCAAAACTACTCAAACAACTACTGAAAGTATATTCGAACCTGATAGAATGCATGAAAAAGATTATGATCGCTTAGAGGATGTGACGTTTCCACAAATCATGGGCAAACGATATAAAACTGTTCAAAGAATGGCTACGACTAAAGAATGGTTCGAAGAACCCCCATCCTTTCTTAGAACGATATACCCAAAAAACGATGACCCTAAATTACCTAGCCATTCCATATATTATAAAGATAAAGATTCAAATGACCGAGTAAAGCCAAATTCCCCAGAAAAGGATGTAAATGATTATGAGCGAAATAAAGAACAAGAAAACTCTAACATTGGAAGAGAGGAAAGTAATAATGGGAAACAAATGATGCAATATTTTCCGGTGGAAAATAAGCCATCTCAATATAAAAAGCAAACTAAGAACGAAACAGACAAGGTGAGAGTTAATGGAAGAGACATAAGCAAAATTAAGCAAAGAAAAATAAGAAAACTGGATAACAAGGGAAAAGATGATTCTATGATATTTGATACAATTATAATGAGCAAAAAGAAAGATAGTTATGAAGATTATATCACTCCTAAAAAAGACGATGATTACTTAATAAGTGACGGGATTGGTTCTAATAAAAAAAGACCTAGTTCATCCACACAAAGAGACACAAATGACGAGATCTCTCTAACTTCCAAGAGCTGGCAAATGCTATCTGTATACAGAAATACTGAGAGAGGACATAGGATTACTTCATTTACCAAAAAAGAACCAAATAGGTCTATACTAAAGGAGTCAATTCATGGGATTGCTTCTACAATTAGAGAACAACCTAATTTGTCTGCGGAAAGGGACGTAAGTGATAGAATCAGTCCAACAACCAGAAAACGACCAACATGGTCTGAACAAAAAAATGTATATGATGGGTCTCCAGAAACCAGAAGACCATCAATCTTTTCTATACAAAGAGAAAGAACAGAAAAACCAATAACTACCACGCAAGAAACATTCCCAGATTACATAGAACGAGAGTGGATGACTACTGAAAGAAAAAAATCGCCTACTGAAAATGAGTGGATGGCTACAGACAGATACACAACTGAAAAAGAAAAGAAAACTGAAGATTATGTTCTAGAAGACAAGAGAAATGATAAATTACAGCCTTTTGACAATGTTCCGGTGTACGAAAAAGATCCAATCCAAGCTAGAACCGAAAGTTTACTATTCAATTCTAAAGAACTAGAAGATCAAAGTAATAATACTAGATACACGATGAAAGGTACTGGTATACCTACACGAGAATACTACAAAATGAGTACTCCTGATTATTATAAGAAATTACCAAGGATAGTGGAGAAATACGATTTTAATGAACCTATTCCTGAAGCGGATAGAGAGAGAGAAAAGATAGACGATAGATTTGCTCAAGAACCTGCAAGAGTGAATCATAAAGTGAGACAGCAGCGAGAAAAAACTGGCCGTTCAGAGAAGCAACCTCGACAAAAAGATAGTACGATTCAAAAACGAAATCAAGATAAAGCTGGCCCGATAGAGACGATTTTGGAGAACATAGGATTTCATTTTAAGGCTATAGCAGATGTCACGGAATATGCAAATGCGTAGTTACATAAGTTTCTATTAAAACTATTTTTTAAACGTTTCATTTAACATTTCCTAAATCCAATAGATTGATGTTGAGTAGACCAACGAAGACCAAAAACTGTCTCTCAGGGGAGAAAACTCATATGTATAAGCGAATTTTGGCATAGTTGTAGGGAATGGTGTTTTAAACCACATATTAAAAGTACTGATGGCTGGGGGTGGAGCAAACGGGTAAGGAGGGGAGGTGTAAAGGTCCCATTTTTTTAGTTTTTCGTAAATAACTCGTAAACGCTGACCCACAACAGCCAACAAACTGTAATATCAGTTTGGCGAGTGGATTGGATATGTACAGTAAGTAAATGTATATAATACCTATGAGAAATAAATTAAAAAAAACAGCAAAAAATGTTCTAAGACATAAGCTCGTGATGATGGCAAGAGACCTGACGGAATGACGCTTGTTCCTTGGCAAATGGGACGGCCGCTTATTTGGGACGCCACATGTGTGGACACATTGGCGCCGTCTCATCTCGCTAAGACATCATTGAAGGCTGCAGGGCTACTCCGAAACTCGAAACTCGAAGTTCGTGTTGTGCGGTCCCTCTGACACTTATACTATTTAATACGAGAGCGAGAGGGACCGCACGACACGAACTTCGAGTTTCGGAGTAGCCCTGCTGGTGCGGCGGCTGCAACGGCCGAAACAGCAAAATGCCATAAATATGAGAATCTGTCAAACAATTTCATATTTGCGGCTTTTGCTGTTGAAACGCTTGGTCCGTGGG
This sequence comes from Choristoneura fumiferana, assembly GCF_025370935.1. Classification (NCBI taxonomy): domain Eukaryota; kingdom Metazoa; phylum Arthropoda; class Insecta; order Lepidoptera; family Tortricidae; genus Choristoneura; species Choristoneura fumiferana. Next base: position 1,950,668 of record NC_133501.1, read on the forward strand.
GTCCCGAAGCAAAAACACTATGTAAATTTAAAAAAAAGAAGCTTGCCCGTTCCACTGGCGACCATAGGGCTGGCTCTTCCTCGGTCAACGTATTGGCATTGCCATACAACGAGGAAACGTAGACAGCCTTATGGGCACCCTGCCCAATAGCAACGACTTGGGTGATATTTGTAAATATAGATTTTTAGGATTAGAGTAAGTTAGTTTTAGTTATTTTTTTATTTATTTCTGCAAATTATTGTATATATTATTTGTTTAATTATAAATGAAAAAAATGAAAATGAATGAATGAATCAACATTAAATTCTCTACAAAAAAGATTGTATACATTTTTTCTCTGAGATCAATATTTCACGAGATATGGCGGGAAGAAGATGGACAATAAAAAATAAGAACATTGCTTTAAGTACGGCGATAGATGGATGTTTGTTACTCTTTCACGCAGAAACTACAGAACGGATTTGCATGAAATTTGCCATACGGGTAATAAATACCCTAGATTCACATATAGGCTACTTTTTATTCCAAAATAAACTATGGTTCCTGTGGGATCAAAAGGATCACAAAGTTTTAAACTACATACTAATTCTGCGCGAGCGAAGTCGCGGTAAATATTATATGGATATATCGAACGAAATATCGACCAAAAAACGGCAAAAAAATCACTTGTTGTATGGGAGCCCCCCTTAAATATTTATTTTATTCTGTTTTTAGTATTTGTTGTTATAGCGGCAACAGAAATACATAATCTGTGAAAATTTCAACTGTCTAGCTGTCACGGTTCATGAGATACAGCCTGGTGACAGACGGACAGACAGCGGAGTCTTAGTAGTAGGGTTTTTACGCTTTGGGTACCTACGGAACCCTAAAAACAAGGCAAGTTAAATAAAAGCTTATAAAAACATTTCATAGCCAGTAACCTTAACGATAAAAGTTTATGTATCAGAAAAACATTGAGTTACACTAAAATCAATAGCATCGACCGAAATAAATCAAACATGTTATTGATTTTCTGCTTACTTTTCATTTTAAATAGCTCTAACAGTTCAGTGCCAATAGTGATCAAAATACCAATGAAAATAAGTAACTTACATCCTGTGAACCAGTATATTTATACTGATAGAGGCCTGCAACCTCTTTCAGTGCAAAATATACAGAAATATAAAGAAATACCGGAGAAGTTTACGCTTGAGCCTGTAAAAAGTATCTATTTCGATGAAGAAATCGATAATCAGAGAAACAGGATGTTATTTGGTTCTTTTGACGCATATTCGGGGAGAAAAAGAATGGTGAAATAAATGGTGATTTTGTATACACTTTTATACTATAGTTTAGAGACTGTCGACTAAACTCACAAACTGTAGATTGGCTATATTATATTCAACCTGCGAACCGCCTAGCTTTCTATGAGTGGCCTGATTTAAAAATTATACTTAATATTGACTTTCTCCATTTTGACTTTTATTTTATTTTCATGTAATAAAATAATCCCACTAACTAATATTATAAATGCGGAAGTTTTTAAAGTTCTGTTTATTTGTTTCTTACCTCATCACGTCTAACATGTTGAACCGATTTAAATGAAATTCGGTATACAGGTGGTTTGAGTCCCGGGGAAGGACATAGCATCGTTTTTATCCCGGAAAATTGCATTGTCCTCGGGAACAATATAATAGTTAGCGATAAACGAATTCTACGCAGACGGAGTCGTGGGTTACAGTCTAGTTTACAAACAGTATTTATAATAAGTACAAGTACAGTCGAGTTCATAAACTTGTGAGTAATAATTTGAAATGAAATGAAATAAAATATTTATTAGCTGGAATACGTTTGCATAAGGTCTTACGAGTAGATAATTCAGGAACAGTATTCAGTCGATATACAAAATCAACATGCAAATTTAAAATTACAATGGTATTATGATTTAAAATTCAAAAAGTTGTTAACATTATAAAAGCAGTGATCATGTAGCCATTCAGTCAGCCTTGCTTTAAATAATCTACCATCGTCAGGAAGGTTATACAGCACGATACACATCGCTGCTTAAATGCAAAAGGGCCACACATCAAAAAAATAATTTTATTTTTATTGCAATAGTTGCACGTTAAATAGCATTTTAAATACAATTATTGCGATTGAAAAAAAACATTTTTTTAACTTGTGGCCCTTTTGTATTTAAGCTACGACATCTTACAGGCATTCCTCTTATAGGTAGATGTCAGTGGCAAGGGGCTGATACAACAGGAGGGCTACTACGAAATTTGAAAATCGAAGTTCGTATCGTACCGTCCCGCCGACACTTATACTATTTAATAGGAGAGCGAGAGGGACCGCACGACAACAACTTCGAGTTTCGAGTTTCGTAGTAGCCCTGCAGATTTTTGTTTTGATCAAAAATATCTGGACACGCTTCTACGCCGTTAACAATAGAGTCGTGTTCAGATATTTTTGATCAAAATTTTGCTCACAAGTTTATGAACTCGACTGTACTATTACATTCCCGTGAGGGAACTCCACTAAACTGTGTCCAGAGAATAGAGACGTGTTCTATAAATAAATAAGAAGAGAGGAAATGAGAGTTCGATACCTGAAATCTTTTTAGTGATCTAAAACAATTATTTTGCTCACCCACGACCTTATGATAGCTACGCTTATGCAAGTACAGTATTGCCCTGATGATGAGCTCTGGTTGAGTTCGAAACGCGTCAGTGTAGTGTGGTGGTGGTGATAGATGGGTTTATGTGATTTATGTGTGCTCTTACAGTATCTTGCATAAGCTTAGCTATCGTAAGGTCCCGGGTGAGCAGGGAAATTCTTTTAGTTCATTGATATGGACCTCCGCAAAGTAGCGCCTGATTCAATAAATTATTTAAAACTTTTTAGTTTTTAAAATTCTTACAGACTCATTGGACGGGCCTTTGCATCCAGAGACGTGGTTTCAGTGCAAGGGAGAGTGTAATATTTGTCTGTAGTGTGGTGTATATATCTGAGGCTCCCCATGAGGCTGACATAGTCACATTTGGTGTGCTAAAGCCTCGTTAAAATATCAGAAGGAAAAAAAAACTTAGATTTTATTGAACAAACGTACTACTGATTAATAAAATAGGCAATTCAAAAAGAAAACGCGTTTAACATGTTTATTAAACGCTTCAGTTAAATTAATCGTTATGTTTAGAAAACCTCGAAAACGGGTTAGTTACGTTTTTTATTTAAATTTTTAACATTATGAGAGTGAGTGTAGCACTGTTAGTTTTATTTGGTAAGTGTTTTTTGCTAACAAAACTTTCGGCACGAATTATGACTTTCCCGGACTGGGCCAAATTTATTTCCTAACTTATTATATTAGATCCTGGCGCTAAGTACCATAGACGAAATATAATAAGACCTACCATCTCCATACTAAAACAAGTTCACCGGAACAAAGCCAAAATCCAGGGTTATGACTAGATGGCGCTGAGATTTTTTGCTTTTTGCGACGGCCTTTGCTCGCTTGGCTTAGGAGTTGTAGCAGTAAATCTCCTCCACGCTTTACTCATCGTCGTACCTAATTTTCCAGAACCTAAAGTGGTAGTAAAAGTGGCCATTAGTTTCTTTGAAGTAGGAACTGCAGGATAGGACCTTGTGCAAGGTCCGCCCGATTGCTACCACCATCTTGCTCGCTAATCCTGCCGTGAAGCAGCAGTGCTTGCTTGAGAGTAAGACAGCCGGTGAAATTACTGACACTTGAGGCATCCCATCTTTGGCCTCTAGGGTGGCAACGCATCTGCCATCCCCCTGGTGTTGGAGGTGTCTATGGGCGGTGGTGATCTCTTACCATCAGGAGACCCTTGCTCGTTTGCCATCCAGTAGAATAAAAAAATAAAAAAAAGAAATATTTGGGCCCATCCAGTCCTGGTTCTGTAAGATGGTTGAAGTCACTGGGTTACACAGACGTTCAGGGCGTTCTAAAACTCGGAATATGAATTGTAGAAATTATGATGGAAAACGTTAATGTATTTATAAAATCAGGTCTTGAATTTTATGAGCAACAATAGAGACCCTTTTCCGTTGTCTGTTTTTCTTTTTTTTTCATTAGAAAAAGGGTAAATGATCTTGACGAGTCTTTTTCATTGAAAAACGTCTTTAAGAAAACAGTAAATATTACTTATGATACCTAAATAATGTAAATGATCATAATGTCCTTGCAAATTGTTACTATTTGCTGTGACTTATTTTTCAAAAGAGTTTTTCAATAAAAAGACACTTCAAGATCGCTTACCTTCCTTCTAATGCTGCGCATTCGCAAACTAGTTTGGATCTTTAAAACACTCAGACATATAACAACCCCCTCCCTTTTAAATAGGATATACACTGCACTTGCACAATCCATCATGACTTATTGCATTCCGGTCTGGGGCGGAGCAACTAAAACTAAATTCTTGGAAGTGGAAAGGGCTCAAAGATGCCTACTGAAAGTAATGTATTTCAAACCTTATAGGTACCCCACTTCTGAACTTTATAACCAGTGTAATCTCTTAAGCTTGCGTAAACTTTACATAGTATCTGTTGTCCTAAGGCTCCATAAGAGTTTGGTTTTTAACCCGTCATATAATACTCATAGAAGAATAAAATCTGTAGCTCCTATGCCTCAATGTAAATCCACTTTTGCAAGAAGACAATTTGATGCACTTTCGGCACAGCTGTATAATAGGTTAAATAAAAGACTCAATTTCTATCCATTAAAACTGTATGACTGTAGGGCAGTCCTGACTAACTGGCTTGCTCAACTCGACTACCTTAAAACTGAAAACCTCTTACTACCATCAGATGCCTCGTAGTAGGTATATACCATACCCAACTATATTTCTGGCGCACTCATACACACACACGCACACACACACACACACACACACACACACACACACACACACACACACACACATATGCATATTGCATGCCCATAATCATGCAAATAGTGTTTTAGGTTAAGTAAGTTAAGTACAAATTGTAATTTTCCTGGCTTTTTAAAATTATCTAGTTTTAGAAGAGCGAGGCCTCCTGACACAAGTTCAAAACTTAATAGGGGTCTCAACCTTGTTATCTTGATAAGACTTTTGTAAAAGGAAATAAACAATTATTATTTTATTATTATTATTATTAATGCTAAAAAAAACGAAGTATAGTACTTATAGTAGGCACAAGCTTTGCTACTATTACTACTATTACTTACTACTATTTGTCTATTATTTTTATTTATCCAGCCGTTCACAATGCGTCAGAAGAGATCAAAACGACTCTACGAATCGACGAACGCGTACGCATCCTAAAGCAAAACTTGAAAAAAAAACTTCAAATGAAGCACTCCTTAAAAATTCAACCAATCGACGACCCCGTAGAATACGGAAGCTACGAACACGACGATTCGCCTGTCACACCTATACTCGAATCGGACGAGCGGAAAAGAGACGACAAATTCAAGTTAAGGAAGTTGAAAACCATACCGCTGCCGCCGAGTACTTCGCCGTGGCTGAAGACAGTCAAGAAGAGGGAGCCCAAACATAGTAAAAGAGTGAGAGAAAGAAATCGTAAGCCCAAAACTGCACTAACGCATCATACCATTGCACCAGTGTCGAAACCCTCGGATATTTTTTATAGAAAGTCTTATACGTCCAATATTGATATGAATGAACCGATCCCGTGGCTGCATTGTGCTCATATGGTGTCTCCTTATCTATCGAGAGCCAAGAAAGAATTGACCAAACCTATAGAGAAGACGAAGGACGACCACGTCGTTTTTAGGTGGGTATACGGTTTACTAATGTATCGGCGAAAATTATTTAGCAATTATTAACTCCCAAACTATTTATCCCATATTTTTATTTAGGCGAAATGTTATTTCCCAACTCAAAGTTTCGCACTAATATCATTTCCCAACTAATGATTCGATAAATTATTATTATGCAAATTATTACCTGGAATTTTTTTAAGATGTCATTTATGTTTTCGTCAAATGTATTGATTGGCATACCTTAATTTAGCAACTTATTGAATGGCATCCAACCTACTTTTCTAGTGTCATTTATCCTGGCTGCTATAAAAAAAACCTAACATCGAAGGCTAAGGCGGGAGCTACGCTCCGCTTCGCTCCCGCCTTAGCCTTCTGAACCTAAACTATCCAAGTCGCTTCTGTTCCGAACCGTCTTGCTCGCTCGCTTCGCTCGCTCGCACAAATCAAATTGAAGTATAACTTTGCAATGTAAAAAATTGCCCAAATGTTATTTGACAATTTGTTATTTGCCTAAGCCAATCATTTGCTACATAATTATTTGCCACATAAATGTGTGATGAAGTAAAATTTGCAATGTAAAAATGTGCGAAATAAAAAAAATGCGAAGTAAAGTTATGCCAAATATTAGTTTGCCAAATGAAACTTTGGCGAAAGGTTGGTTGCTAAGTGAAATTTGGCGAAACATATTTCGCCGAAAAGGCAGTACACCTGGGTATACTCAAATTTGGAATCGTGGTTTGTCTTCTTCTTCTCTTCTTCTTCAGCCCATAGCCACCCAATGCTGAGTGTAGGCATCCTGCATTGCTCGCCACTTATCTCGGTCCAGTGCTCTCCTCATCCAGCACCTTCCCGCCACTTTGACCAGGTCGTCGGTCCACCTCATCTCCTGTCTACCAACATTTCTCCGCACGGTTCTGCCACTCCATCACGGCCTTCCCCCATCTTCCATCACTCCTGCGGCATGTGTCCAGCCCACTTCCACTTCCTTTGGGTGATTACCTTGGCTATATCGGTGAGCCTTGCCCGTCTCCGAATCTCCATATTTCGGAATCTGTCTCGGAGAGATATGCCCAACATCGCCCACTCCATCGCCCTTTGCGTGACTTGCAGCTTGTGTGTGTACCTTCTGCGTGAGCGTCCAAGTTTCGGCTCCACGTACCAGCACCGGAAGACACACTGTTCGAAGCATCTGCGCTTGAAATGAAGAGGTATGTCCCCTCTGAGCACGTCGGACAATTTACCGAATGCCGCCCAGTCTATGCGAATTAGACGCTGAATTTCCAGGTCCTGCCCGCTCTTTTCTAGGCACATGGTTTGACCGAGATAGACATACTTACTCCTCCACCCTCTCCACATGGTTTTTTAAGATGTTTAAAATATAATATCGTAGATGATATTGGATTGATTCGTCTGTTCTAGATTACTACAACTGTTAAGTATGAACACAACGGATTTCACCAAAGAAGAGATATACTCAGTCCTGTACCAAATAAGCAAATTGAAAATTAGATTCTTCTCATGGAATGTCGAGGCCATGAAAATGCTGTTTAACGTTTTGACTAAAGATGACCCTGGTAATCCTGGTATGCTTATTGTTTATTTATTAACTCGTCAGCCTATATAAGTCCCACTGCTGGGCACGGCCTCCTCTCAGTACCAGAATGGGACCTTTTCTTAGACAATTTCACTATAATTTCTTTAGCAGATATATATAGGATGTCAACATGACATTAGTAGCGCAAAGGTTCCACCCTCGTACGCCATTTTACCTATGTTTTCTATGCTGCTTAGCTTCAGTCAAGGGCATAATAGTAGAGTGTTCAACGAGAGACTAAAGCAAGCCACAATGACAGAAGGTGTTTTGTTTACCTCGCTCCGCTCGGGTGGCTATAAGTAGTTCGAGTGTCATTATGGTTGTGCAGTCTCGCGTTAAATACTCTACTTTTCACTTTGAATGCGAGAAAAAATGATGATGATTTATGGTGATGATGAGGATTGATGGCGATGATGAGGATTGATGATGATGATGATGGTGGTGTTGGTGATGATAATGATGATGGTGATGATGAGGATAATGCTGATAGACATGTGGCCAGGCACTAAGTACCTAAGTATAAGCAAAAAAATGTTTGGTTCTGGCACTTCGCCGGCCGCTACCGCGACGCGCTCGCTTCGCTCCCTCGGCTCGCACGTCGTACCTAACCAGATGTGCCTTAGTAGAATTGATAGAAGCATTGAATTAAGGAACTGATCTATTTATTAAGTGACAAATCTATTATTTTGATGATTCAATTTTGATCCCGTCATCCCGTGAAATCCATATCGAAAATAAAAACTGAGACATGGATGTACAGAAAACCAGGAAAAGAGATCAGCGCTGGGAATCGAACCCAGGTCCTCAGCATTCCGTGCTGCGTACCTTAGCCCTACACCACAACTGGACAGGAGTCTAGACACAAATTTCTCCTATGCTCCACATATCTCAGCCTGCTTTCTAGGGTTCCGGAGCCAAAATGGCAAAAACGGAACCCTTATAGTTTCGCCATGTCTGTCTGTCTGTCCGTCCGCGGCTTTGCTCAGGGACTATCAATGCTAGAAAGCTGTAATTTCGCACGAATATATATGTAAACTATACCGACAAAATAGTACAACTAAAAATACAAAAAAAATGTTTTTGAGTACCTCCCATAGACGTAAAGTGGGGGTGATTTTTTTTTCTCATCCAACCCTATAGTGTGGGATATCGTTGGATAGGTCTTTTAAAACCATTAGGGGGTTGCTAAAACGATTTTTCGATTCAGTGATTTGTTTGCGAAATATTCAAGTTTAAAGTGAAAATTTTCATTAAAATCGAGCGTCCCCCCCCCCCCTCTAAAATCTAAACCGGTGAGTGGAAAAAATTGAAAAATATCAGGATGGTAGTAAGTATATCAAACTTTCAAGGAAAACTATAACGGCTAAGTTTGCTTGAGAATTATCAGTAGTTTATGAGTAAATAGCAGCCTAAGGTATAAAATATACCTAAACTTGGAAGATTTCGTATAAAATACGAAATCCTTAGAAAAATATTACTTAATTTTTCCGTAATGGCTACGGAACCCTATTATGGGCGTGTCCGACACGCTCTTGGCCGGTTTTTCTTATTTAGCCACTAAAGCAGCGACACTATGTTTTAAGCTCTCATCGAGAGACATCAACATTCCTTCGGAACCCAGCGCTGGTCTCTTTTTCTGGTTTTTCAGTGCATCCTTGTTTCAGTTTGTATTTTTGATAGCAAAAATTTGATCAAAAATATCTGAACACGCTTCTACGCCGTTATATAACAACAGAGTCGTGTTCAAATATTTTTTGGATCAAATTTTTGCTCACAAGCTTATGAACTCAACTGTACCTAGAACGCGCGGGTTCTGACCGACCTGTCTTGAACCGTCCCCCATATCCATGAGTGCATAGAATCAAGACTACGTGCGCTAGTTTGGGACTAGGTTAATTGGTGTCAATTGTCCCAAGATTATTTATTTACTAGCTTTTGCCCGCGGCTCCGCCCGCGTTGTATTCGGTTATCGCGCGCTGTTCTCTCGGGACCTGTGCATTTTTCTGGTTTAAAAAGTAGCCTATGTCACTCTCAGGCCCATAAACTAATAATATTATAAACGCGAAAGTGTGTGTTTGTGTGTATGTTTGTCCGTCTTTCACGCCGTAACGGAGCGACGGATCGACGTGATTTTTGGCATATATTATAGGGATTATGTAAACTTTTCAGATAGAGTCCATAACTTCAAATCCATTAAATCAGGCTTGAAAAGGCTTTTTGACTCTTGGCATTTGGACAGGAGCAATACCACGAGACTCCTGCTACAGGCCCGAGTCTTCCGGCCACCCTGCATATCAAAAGAACACACAGGTAAAGGCGAAAACTATTAAAACGCTACGCCACGCCACCTCGGCCGACGCATGTTTCTATTGCACCTGACGATAATAAATATATGGAATGAACTAAAATAATTGCCTTGCTCACCCGCGACCTTACGATAGCTATGCTTATGCAAAATATGCGTGTTCATGCAGTTCCTCCACCTCCACACTGTAAGAACACACACAAATCACACAAACCCATTGTGTGTGTTCTTACAGTGTGGAGGTGGAGGAACTGCATGAACACGCATATTTTGCATAAGCATAGCTATCGTAAGGTCGCGGGTGAGCAAGGAAATTCTTTTAGTTCATTGATATGGACCTCCGCAAAGTAACGCCTGATTCAATAAATTAAATATATGGAACTCAGCGATGGAACTAATTAGTACTGACACGCGTTGGAGGGCGTGTGCAAGCGTGGCGTCGTGTTTTAAATATTATAGTATGTCGGAACCTTGACGTCCCCGTCACAGGGTTAGTTAATAGTAGAAATTAAACACTCGATCTTTTTAAGGTTTAGCTTATTGCCTCCCCGGTTACCTGACAAACCACCTCTGTTCGAGAACTGTCATGGCACCCGCGCTACCCGCATATTTCTTATAATAATAATGTAACGTTACAGCAGGGCTACTACGAAACTCGAAACTCGAAGTTCGTATCGTACCGTCCCTCTTGCTCTCGTATTAAATAGTATAATTGTCAGAGGGACCGCACGACACGAACTTAGAGTTTCGAGTTTCGTAGTAGCCCTGCAGGACCTTAACTATATTGTGGTCTTGGTCGTGATTCAGTTGGTACACTTGGCGCGTATAGATATCCAAAGGATACGGGTTCGAGTCCCGTCCTGCGCACCTAAAAAACTTCATCATCCCTAAACTGATATGTAAATTTAAAAATCCCAAAAGAAAATTGTACGTCTGTTTAGGATTCCGTAGTCAATTAGGAACTCTTATAGTTTTGCCATGTCTCCGCATGTGTCTTCGCGGTTAAGCTCAGAGACCATTAGTACTAGAAAGCTGTAATTTGGCATGAATATACAACATATCAGTCACGCCGACAGTGGAAATATAAAAAAAAAAAAAAAAAAAAAAAAAATTATGGTTCTTTGCCGACGTAAAGTGGGGTGGTTTTTTTTTGCGACTAACCCCATAGTGTGGGGTATCGTTGGATAGGTTTTTTAAAACCACTGCGGGGTTGCCATGACGATTTTTCGATCCAGTCCGAAGTGTCGTGTGTGATCTGTTTGCGAAATATTCAACTTTAAAGTGTAAATTTTCGTTAAAATCGAGCGTCCCCCCGCCCCCACGCTCTAAATTCTAAGCTGCTGGGTGGAAAAATCAGGATGGTAGTAAGTATATCAAATTTATAACGGCTAAGATTGCTTGAGAATTATTAGTAGTAGAGGAAATAGCAGCCTAAGGTATAAAATATACCTTAATCGTACACAATACGAAATCCTTAGAAAAATATTTCTTGATTTTTTCGTAATGGCTACGGAACCCTATCTTGGGCGTGTCCGACACGCTCTTGGCCGGTTTTTTATTTGTGTTTTTTGTGTTTAATTGAATTCGCCCAGCAGTGGGAGTGGCAGCTGTCATTTTTATTGATTAATCCCACTAATATAATAAATGCGAAACTTTGTAATTCTGTTTGTTTGTTACCTCACGACGTCTAAACCGCTGAACCGATATAGATGAAATTCGGTATAAATATAGTTTGAGTCCTGGGAAAGAACATAGGATAGTTTTTATCCCGGAAAATTGTATAGTCCTCGCGGAATAGCGATAAACGACGGACGGAGTCGGAAAGATTTGTATTTTTGTATACGTTTCTGATTTTGTATTGTATGCTGTTTATTACGAAAAACCTCAAAATAGTATCTTATCTGTATTAGTGACAGTCTCCATTTTGATCGCAGGTTCGTCGAGATTCGTCCCCGGTAATACTCTGAACCCACCGCTTAGAACGACGGATAACTCCGACGATGAAGCGTCGGCAGACTGCCAGAACAGGGCTCATGACCACGTCGAGAATAAACCATCTGGCAATTAAACTGTCGCTTTATTTTGAAGGGTCTACGAAATTCGAAGTTCGTATCGTACCATCCCTCTCACTCTCGTATGAAAAAATATTAGCATTAGCGGGACGGCAAGATACGAAGTACCTACGAATTTTTCATCTCTCCAGTTCGGAAAGCTTAATTTTCATGGGTAGATAGCCGGGTGGAAAATTGCGTTTTCATCTCTAGGGTGGAAAGTTTTTTTTTTAATTTTTCGATTAGCCTCGGACTCGAAGATAATTGAGTTACGTCAATTACACCTTTTTTTCACGTTTCGGCATGGCCATCTAGATGCACGTCGTGACCAAGGAGCTTATATACAACACTGGAGGTTGAACGCCGAACATCCGTTTGAAACAAGAAATTTGATCTTTATTACGTCGCGAACATATTCCATCTCTTTCTTTAGTTAGGTTAAGAAAGAGATGGAAGTCATTCGTGAAATGTAAAAGAAAGAGATGGAATATATAAGTAATAAAGGTCAAACTTCTTCGTTCGGCGTTCAACCTCCACTTTTGTATATAAGCTCCTTGGTCGTGACCAACTCGATTTTTTTAATCCTCGGCTGTGGCAAGTGGCCAGTGGCCAGTTGGAGGTTGGATATAAGTAAGTAAATTCAATTTATTATTATTCTCATTTCTTTTGTATTATTTTACTTTCCTCACAGTCGAAATGAAAAGTAGAGTGACTAACTCGGGTGAAATTACCCATTTTCCCTCGAACTATTGGCGCTCTCACTTCGTTCGAGCGCCAGAAATATCTCGGATGAAATGGTCACTTTCCACCCTTGGTTATCAATCTACTATTGCACTTCGTGTCGTGCGATCCCTCTGACACTTACATTTACTATTTAATACGAGAGGGACGGTGCGATACGAACTTCGAGCTTCGAGTTTCGTAGTAGCCCTGCTGTTTTTTTGGGCTTGAAACCGTGGTGGCCTAATGGCAACGTATGGCCTAAGCTCTCAAGCAGAGGACCGTGGGTTCAAACCCCGGCTCGCGCTTCTGAGTTTTTCGAAATTCATGAGCGTAATTACCTTTGAAATTTACCACGACCCAACTCCCTGGAGCTTATTAGGGGGGTAGAGGTTGGGGGGTTTCTAATCTATCCATACAGTCTTGCTTCAGCCATTTGCTGGAAAGCCGGGTGCAATGTATTCGATATCGGTAGGTATTGGACACAGATACGATATGGGGGCAAGTAAAATGTATGAAATATGTACCCGCCTTTCATACACACACACACACAAACTTTCGCATTTATAATATAAACAGGATTTAGTCCGACAGTTAGACATGAGAAGAGTGGAAATAAAAAGAAGAGTAGGTATGTCGCCAACACACTTTATTCAAGCTTCTTTGTGTCTAAGTTAAGGTAGTACGCGCACAGGCCAATGCGGACCTCTTCATACTCTGTAAAACAAATAGATAAGCACATTATATAATCAGCGGCACAAAATTTGGCCCACTCTCATACAAAATTACCTATTATGCATACATTTGAGGGCCAGATTTTTTGCCGCTCTATATAACAAGAAAATGCTACTAATGTTAAAAATGCGATAGTTTGTACGTGTTGTGTGTGTGTGTTGGATAAATGGACCTGTCATTTCGCCGAGTTTAATTACGCAGATTTTCGTTTCGCAGACAACTATTGCCCGAGCAACGTTTGGTATAATTTCGCTGCGCTTATTATTCGTTTCGCCGAGTTGTCGGTAGGAAGCGATATGCAGATTTACGTGTTTGGTCGATTGTTTCTTTTGTAATTGTTTTAGTTAACCGAACAACTGTTCGCCGAAACACGATAAGCAGAGTTATCACATGATATCAAGATGTAGTTAGGTGCGACGACGAGCGTTAGCGAGAAGGAGTGTTATATAGGCAGAATTGCGACAAACAAGCGAGCGAAGCGAGCGTGCCGCGGCAGCGGCCGTCGAGTGCCAGAACCGAACTGCTGGCGTCGGGACTTATTTTTTTTTACTTTCGGCGTACCGTTACTCGGCGAAACGCGGTCTGCCAATCAATATTCTGCGTAAAAATTGTCGGCGAATCATTAGGTAACCCGGTACATATATGTTGGCTGCACGTTTCGAATAACACAAATTCAACTACTGGATTTAAAAATAATATTAAACACATTTATTCAAGTGACATGACATGACTCGCTGTTATAATATTTTATCTTAACCTTTACTCCATTTATTTTAACATTTGAAATTTAACGGTAAAATTTGCACACGTTAACACGTTTTTAAATGAAACAACGAAACTATTTAAAATTGTTTTAACTTCTATAATAAAAACATAATAAATACCGCTAACAATGTAGGTACATGTACAGTGGCGTAGCTATCGGAGGGCTAGACGGGGCAGTGCCCCGGGCCTCCAAGCTCTGGGGGCCCCTCGGACTCTGACTTTACAAACTAAGTTAAGCTAAGTTGTAATCAATGGATGGTGAAACAGGGAGTAAATGATATACGCGTGCTGGTAAACACTATCGTAATGATCATACCATGGAAAGACCCAGGCTCGCAGTTGGCCCTCTCCAAAGCGCAGCTGTCCCTGAACAATGCCACATGGTTGTCGACCAGACTGACACCGCAGACCATGTCTCCCCCTCGCTCGCACTCCTGGCAGCCCAGCCGGAGATACATCACGTATATGTAGCAGAACTTAACGTCCACCATGTCGTATTCTGGTAAAGTTATTAAGAAGTTGGTGTCAAAAATGTATTTTTTTGTAAAAGCCTTTTTTTGCTGAGTGTCTTTGTCGTCGTAACTACATTTCTGTACCTTGCTACAGCCTAGTTTGCTATAAACTTGCATTTTTTTACTTTATCCGGTTCGAAGGACCAAGATGAATCATGCAAACGATGGAGTGTTGTTACATTGATTGTTATGAAAGTGCAATTTCTTTGCTCTTGTGTCACAACCCGCCTGACTCCTCCCCCTCCCCTAAATATATGATGTAATTATCGATGGCCCCTTGGTAAGTATGATGAGGCAGTTGCATCTATTCGACACAAGATGGCGCTGATGTCGCTAGAATGTAACTTACAAAGGTTTCCTCGGGAGGAAGCGCACTTGTTGAGGATGATGTGGCAGCCACAGCTACTCGATAATAAATGGCGTTGACATTGCTAGAATGTAAGGTACTAAAATTTCCCCATTTTTGACCATTTTTAGGGTTTCGTAGTCAACTAGAAACCCCTATAGTTCCGCCATATCTGTCCGTTTGTCTGTCTGTCTGTCTGTCCGTCCGCGGCTAAGCTTTTTCTCGACTAACACTATTGTGTGGGGTATCGTTGGATAGGTCTTTTAAAACCATTGGGTTTAAAACATACATAAACTTGGAAGATTCCGTACACAATACGAAAGCCTTAGAAAAATATTACTTGATTTTTTCCTAATGGGTACGGAACCCTATCCTGGGCGTGTCCGACATGCTCTTGGCCGGTTTAAGCTATCCCCCTTGTCACACCGATTGTTATGAAAATCACAACTATTCTTTCCTGTCACAAGCCGCTCGACTCCCCTAAAATATGTGACGTAATTTATGAATGACCCCTTGTTGAGATGTCTTCGACACTAGATGGCACTAACGTCGCTAGAACACAATTTACTGAAGTTTCCCCGGAAGGAGGCGTACTTATTGAGGATAATGCAGTGTCCGTATTTTTTTGATACTAGATAGGTATATTGTCGTAAGAATTTAAGTTACTAAAGTTCCCCGGCAGAAGGCACAAGTGCTTGAGGATTATATAACAGCCGCATCTATTTGCCACTAGATGGCGCTAGTCTCACAAGAATTTTACTTACTAAGGCTTCCCCGGAAGGAAGCGCACTTATTGTTGAGTATGATGTGGCAGCCGCTCTGGAACCACTTGAACCTCAGAGTCCGCCGGTTCAGCCCGCACGCCAACTAAACCACAGTTAACAGTTTGAACAAAGAGCATAGCCGAGTTGCCCAGGAGTAAATTCAGATTTAAATTACATCAGTGGCTTAAAGATAAAGCATTTTATTCAATTAAAGAATATTCAATATAATAATTTTCATTATAACACGGTTACATTGCCCTAAAACTTAATAACAATTGTTCAATTTAGTAATAAGTGATTTATATTATAATAATGTGTTATTAATGAACTGAAACAATGACCCGTGCGTGACCTTATGGCAGTTCAGTATAACATCTCGCTGGAAGCATGGTGAACGGTTATTGTGTTGCTTTGAAGATGAGCTCTGGTTGAGTTCGAAACGTGCCAGTGTAGAGTGGTGGTAATAGGTGGGTTTGTGCGATTAGTGTGTGTTTTTACAATATGGAGGTGGAGGAACTGCATGAACACACATTTCTTCCATAAATGTAGCTATCATAAGGTCGCCGATACCGATGCCCCATTAAGCAGCGGTGTGGAAAGCATGCAAAAAAAACGCTGCGCATACGATGCGTCAGTGCGATTCCGTACTGCGTCACTGCGATTCCGTACCGTCACCGTTTTTTAAACAGCGGTGTGGCCGCTCCTTTAGAGGTGAAAATTTATAAACGTTTAATAGCATCTATTTACCAACGCCACTAATACCTAAACTTCATAGTTAGTGTTACGGTCTGGTGCCTTAAGGGCTAAAACTGGGCCTTAAGGGTCTGCGAGCCTACTAAATGCAAAACACGTGTTATCTGGTACGTTTTTTAATGAGACTGCCAAATAGAACATAAATTCACATAAAAAAGGTTGTGCCTTCGGCACAGTTAGGGATCGTTCTTACTTGTGTTAACAAACAACTTTCAGCCTTTATACAATAACGAAGGTCTGGCTGTCGCAGGCTCTTGGTCCAATATTGTCGAATGAACTACAAAAGACGCCATCTTTTGGTGAGTAGCTGAACTACGGTACTTTACCTTATGGTAGTCGTTGCAATGATAAGGATCGCAATAATCCATCCAAGCGGGGTGGTACGGGTCTTTGCCGCGGTGCCCATAGCCCTCCGGCATCATTGGCTTGTTTATTTCATCTGCAACGTTATGATGTATAGACTATTGGTATTAAGAGCTTTTGCCCGCGGCTTCGCCCGCGTGGAATTCGGTTATCGCGCGCTATTCCCTCGGGAACTGCATTTTCCGGGATAAAAAGTAGCCTATGTCACTCTCTGGCCCATAAACTATCTCTATGCCAAAAACACGTCGATTCGTCGCTTCGTTTCGACGTGAAAGATGGACAAACATACAAATACACACTTTCGCATTTATAATATTAGTATGAATGGAAGATGGCCAGTAAGCTATTAAGACGCAGGTTTAAATGCTGGCCAGTGTCCAGAACACTAAAATTTGAGTGTAAAAGTAACAAAAAACACGCGCACACACACACACACACACACAGAGAGAGAGAGAGAGAGAGAGAGAGAGAGAGAGAGAGAGAGAGTAGTTTGAATAAGTAACTAATTCAGTTTTTAGATCTGCAAGCTGAATCCACCAATATCATCCCAGCCTATATACGTCCCACTGCTGGGCACAGGCCTCCTCTCAGAACAAGAGGGCTTGGGCTATAGTTCCCACGCGGGCCCAGTGCGGATTGGGAACTTCACACGCACCATTGCTTCGCAGGTTTGTGCAGGTTTCCTCACGATGTTTTCCTTCACCGCAAAGCTCGTGGTAAATTTCAAATGTAATTCCGCACATGAATTTGGAAAAACTCAGAGGTGCGAGCCGGGGTTTGAACCCACGACCCTCTGATTGAGAGGCGATAGGTCAAACCACTAGGCCACCACGGCTTTTTCACCAATATATCTAACAGGAAATTAGAAAACAAAACACTTAAGTTGATTATTTCGGAACACGTCTAATCTTTTTAAGTCACATATTATATTAGCAGCAAAAATAAGTACAAAAAGTCTCAAAGCACGTTAAAAAGACATACCTAAACCTTAACTATACTTACCTTTTATGCCACTATCGTAGAGGCGAAATATCGCTAGATGGCGTTAGTATCGTGAGGTCCGTTTGACGTTTGCTTGCGATGTCAATGAGGGCTATCGTTTTTTGTCTCACTAGATGGCGCACTGTTGCGTGAGGTTTTTAAGTATGGCTTTCAAAGTCTGTTATTACGGGCGTAAAAACAAATTTTAGATTAAAATCATATTTAATACACCTTAAAACCGTACCATAAAAATATCGAGCATGCCACAGTGTTGCATAGTCCCCGTTTTGTTCGGAAAAAAGGGAGGACAAAGGTTTCCGAAAGACAAAACTGTCTCAAAACACAGACATTCATTGCCCCGGAACGCATATTTGCCATAATTAATTTCAGATATTGCAAAATATTCACAAAATTATTCTAATTATAAATAAACCCGCGTAGCTCACCCAAAAACTATGAGATTTGACATTTCGGAGACCTCACGCTACACTAGCGCCTCTAGTGGCGAATTCATTCGCGATAGCCCTCATTCAAACGTCAAACGGACCTCACGATACTAACGCCATCTAGCGATATTTCGCCTCTGTGAAAACCCTCATCAATTTTTAATTTTTACTTTTTAAAATATGAAGCCATTTTTTAAGTTCCTTTAAAAAAAGGAAGTGGATTTTTCATGTGTTACAAAGAATATAAATAAAACTTGTAAATTATGAAGTAAGAAGGCTTACTACTGCTGAATTATAATTATGGTAAATGAAAACTTTTTGGCGCATATCATACTGCCGTAGTCCTTTTTTAGGTCCATAAGTATAATAATAATGTAATGTTTGTCAGAATTTTTCGTTTGTAATAACTCTATTTTCTCTGAATTCAATAATAAACCTACCCTTACCTAGCCTGAACTACAGTTTTTCAATACTTAGGATGGATGGATGGCCATTTTAAGTTTTCAGAAAACATTACGGTTTCTGGGGAAAAAAAATTCATGACAAACAATAATTCTGATAACCATTAGATACCTACATTTAAGTATGTCTTGCGAAAATTACGCGAACGTTGGCGCGCCCCCTTTTTACCCGACTGCCAAAGGAGGGTTATTTAATTCTGAGTTTTATGTTAGAGCAATGGGTACTCACTTTTGTATCGATCTCTGATATAGTTCGGGTTGTCAAACTTCGGTCCTGGCCTTTAAAATTAGCATAAAAAATATAATTTAGCAATCAAAAAACATAAATGTCTAGTCGTTACCCGCCGACTCATTAGTATTCTGAGTAGAATCTATTTATCGCTATCCCGTGGAAACTATACAATTTTCCGGGATAAACTATCCTATATCCATATATATATATATATATATGTAAAAGTAACAAATTTGGAGTTGAAATAAAAAAAATACAAAAAGACTCCAAATAACCAATCATTATCCTATATCCTTTTCCGGGACTCAAACTATCTGTATACTTACCAGATTTAATCTAAATCGGTTCAATGATTTAGACGTGATGAAGTAAAAAACAAACAAACAGGTATTTGCTGAGGACCTGGGTTCGATTCCCAGCGATGGTCTCTTTCTGGTTTTTCTGTGCATCTATGTTTCAGTTTGTATTTTAACCGACTTTAAAAAAGGAGGTTCTATGTTCGATATGGATTTTATAGGATGACCACTGAAGGATGGCCGTAAAAGTAACAAAATTTGGAGTTGAAATAAAAAATACAAAAAGACCCCCTACCAATCTTATTATGTTATAGTTTAAGGGTTTAAGTAATTCTATTTCTTGGCGATTTTACGATTTTGCTCGAGTATTTTACCTAAGTACTTACTGCGTCTGGTTGTATCGAACAGGTTTTCTATCCCTTGCGGAATCTGTCAATAGTTTTTAACATCAAATACGTAGTTATGTACACGATAACTAATTAAATATACGCTCGTAGAATGTGTACTTGTAGTTTTGTAGAGTATTAACATAATTACTTACCGGCGAATGACAATAATACCACAAACAATAATAAATGCGTCCACATGCTAATAGAGGGCGCTCAGAATTCAATCAATAAACTAGATTGGATACTTTATCGATCTCGTTTAGTTTTTAATTAACATTTAATGACCATTTTATAGAGCACTCAGAAGCAGAAAATAATGAAATAATAAGAGTAAGTTATGGTAAATTATGGCTACGTTACGTGCGAGTAGGTATATTTCGAAAAACTACGGAGGGGCGAGCCGCAGAGCTGGTACATGGGCTTTTAACTGAGCAATTTAATAAAACTCACTGAAAAATAATAAAACATCATTTATTTTCAAAAATTCACATAAATACCTTAGGTATTATTTGTACCTATACATAATTATTCAATTCATATGAATTTAATTCAATGAACTAAAATAATTTCCTTGCTCACCCGCGACCTTACGATAGCTAAGCTTATGCAAAATATGCGTGTTCATGCAGTTCCTCCACCTCCACACTGTAAGAACACACACAAATCACACAAACCCATCTATCACCACCACCACACTACACTGACGCGTTTCGAACTCAAACAGAGCTCATCTTCAGAGTGACACAACCGTACACCATGCTACCAGTTGTTAGACTAAAGAACCACAACCACCGTTTTAACTTGCCACTGTAACTCCCCAAGTACCCACATACTTCATGAAACAAAACAAAACTACCCACAAATTATTAATAAATTTTTAAACCGTCCTTCAAAACTACCTTGATTTTTTATTTATTTACTGTCAAGGCATGTTTTATTAACTACCATTGCTGAAATTAGATCCAAGCCGTAGCAAGGGAGATGAAACTAAATTTACCTGCTCATTAATAATAGACCCCATACTGTTGTATCTAATTATCTCCATGCATTCTAAAACATCGAGACGAAACCCCTTGCCACAATAATGTAACACTTCATACGAATCGGAGTCCGATAAAGAATGATTTAGTTCCAACAAATGTTTGCAAAATTCGACTTATCAGGATGCTCATTCCTATATGCCGAAACATGCTCTTTAAATCTAGCATTAAAACTGCGTCCTGTCTGACCAACATTATACTTTACTGCAGTCATTTCAAGTGAGCTTGTATACACCCGATCTAGTTCCTTTATCTACCTTTTCTTTGTGGTTACAAAGTTTAGAGTACAAAGAGTTGTTAGTCTTGGGTTTGTGTGATTTGTGTGTGTTCTTACCAGTGTGGAGGTGGAGGAACTGCATGAACACGCATATTTTGCATAAGCTTAGCTATCGTAAGGTCGCGGGTGAGCAAGGAAATATTTTAGTTCATTGATATGGACCTCGCAAAGTAACGCCTGATTCAATAAATTATAAATGAATTTAATTCAGTCTTTCAGACAAATTTATAGGCACTAGGTACAAAATATCTGTTTGGAAGCAAAAGCGAGGTAAGGCGGGGAGGGGGGAAGGGAAGGGAAGGGGAGGGAGGGAAAGGAGGGGGTTGGGAAGGGAATCATCATCGTCAGATCATCACTAAGGAGTGACGTCACGCGCCTCAACTCCCGAACTTTGATGCGCTTCATCTTTGATATTTTTTGTTTGTTTGTTTCAGTTTAAAGTTTCCTGTGACGTCGTACCTAGGTAACGACGTCCCCAGCTATGACGTCCCTAGGTATGACGTCACAGGAAACTGAACCGCTACATCTTCATAATTTTCAATTTAAAGAAGAAAAAATATGTGTCCAATCCGATATCTTTTGAAAATCTAACGGAACAACTATATATATATTTTTAAGAATCCAACCTATTGACGTTTTTTCGTGTAGTATTAAAAAAACAATGGCATAAAAACACAATATTCAAATTAATCTTCTAGTACTTCCACCATAATATATCACAATTTTGCAATTCATCTTCTGTTACTTCCGCCATAAAATATCACAATTTTGCAACTCATCTTCAGCTACATCTGCATTAAAATGTCAAAATTTTGTAATTCATCTTCTGCTACTTCTGTCTTAAAATGTCACAATTTTGCACCTCATCATATCTCCTATTTCTGTATTAAAATGTCACAATTTTGTAATACATCTTCTGCTACTTCTGTCTTAAAATATCACAATTTTACAACTCATCTTCTGGTACTTCTGCCTTAAAATGACACAATTTTGCTAATTTTCTTCTGATACCTCTCTGCCTTAAAATATCACAATTTTGCAATTCATTTTGTGTTGCCTTAAAAATCGAAAATCGCCCTTAACTCTTGACTATCAACCTTCCTATCAACCTTTCTCTTCTTCGGACTTAAATTGTATTCATCGTCAAATCTCTTGACAGGACTATCACAAATGATATTAGGAAACCCAACAACCTTCTTTGGCATAAAATAATTCTTAAAATACATCAACTCCGACCTGCTACAATGTGTACTGAAACACACATCAATTTCATGATCACTTATTTTATCGATAGGGTTATCATCTACTTCAAAGTTTCTCCATTTTTGGGCGGAGAGATGGATGTTTAGGTATTTTAGTTTGGTAGACTCGAATGGGGTACAGTTGGAATGGTCTGTGCGGTATTTCGGCCAGCACAGGTGTATGGGAGATGCCGAGTTGGTCACGCCTGGTGTGAGATGACCTAGGTTGCTGAAAACGAGGTATGATTAAATTAGTTTTTGTAAAGTTACTTTTGGTAGCAGTCAGTTTTGTATGAGGGTCGCAGTTCTAACCAAACCTACCTTTTGGTACTAGGTATTTTGCGTAAAGGTCGTAGTTCTAACGCAGTTCATTTTGTGTAGGGTAGGTACGCAGTTATATCCTAACCTACTTTTTGGTACCACTCAATTTTGCGTAAAGGTCTCAGTTCTAACGCCGTTCCTTTTGTATAGTTATAGTTATAACCTAACTTAACCTTTTTTACTGGTAGCAATTAGTACATCTAGGATTATGTTTTTAACACGCTATACATACCCCAAATAATTAAGCCAACTGTACATTACATGACATAAATATCCCACTAATATAATAAATGCAAAAGTTGTAAGTCTGTTTGTTTATTTGGTTGTTTGTTTGTTACTTCATCACGTCTAAACCGCTGAACCGATTTAGATGAAATTCGGTATACAGATAGCTTGAGTCCTAGGGAAGGACATAGGATAGTTTTTATCCCGGAAAATTGCATAGTTCCCGCGGGATAGTGAATACCGAAATTTACGTGTACAGAGCCGCGGGTAACGGCTAGTTAATAACGTAACTTAATAATTTAATGTTCATTTTGGGAAACATGCATTATACTTAAAGTATGTTATAAATTTAAAATAATGTTACTATGTCAATAGAACATTTTGTATACTTTATTTTAGTTCAACAGAATAAAAGTATAATACTGTTTTTATTTAAAAGTATAGTATGCAACCCTAGTTGAACGTTACTTCAACACACCTGTACAGTTCCTTCCACCTAACATCTTCCACATACACTTTAACACCCAATTTCTTATACAATTCATTGAAAACATATTCGTAGCCGAACTTAGCCGAAGTTTTTACAGCTACTCTGTTATTCTCATCTCTCTTCAACCAACTATCTATCTCATGTATAGCCACTTCCACACTGGTGCTCCTTTTTGGAAAGTTGGTATATCGGGGGTCAATGAATGTTGTGTCTATGTATAAAGCGTCTATGGTTATCGGACTGCCATTATCATGAAGTTGTCTATGTTTTGATACATCATTGCTGCTCATTCTGAAGTCTCCTGAAAAACGTCATCATCATAAAAAAAACAAGATTTTTTTATAAGAGGGGCAAACAAATCCGGGTCCTGATCGGCAGCAATCACCGCCGCTCATGGACACTCGCAACAAGAGGGATATCACACGTGCGTTGCTGGCCTTTTGAGCTATTGATAGGCTTGGTTAATAAAAACCTTTAAAATGACTTCTGAATGAATTCTGCTTACATAATAGGGACCCCATACATCCCTGTATTTCTTTTATTATTATTTTTTGTATTTTTTTTTCTTTAATTGTATAATATAGTTTTTAAGTATTTTATTTGTAATTATATTTTTATGAAAAAATGACTTTCTGCCAAGTTTCTTGCAGCGCATTCTTCTTGGCAATGATGGTCTTTCCGAAAGCGCTGGTAGTTAAAAAAAATGACATGTAAAAGTGCCCGTTGCGGCCTATTTACTGAATAAATCATTTGAATTTGAATTTGAATTTAATACTTGAATGACCTCGAAGTTGAAAACACTAAAACTTACCTGTGTACAGTATGGTTTTCGAATTTGTCTGTAAGAGGAACATAACTGAGCCAAAACTGTGCCCCGCCGGGATGACTGTCACCAGAAGGTGGGTCTCTTCGAGCCTCCTCGTCGGATCAGCAGGCAGGACGACTGATATGGTTTCTGAAAAATAAAATCAGAAATAATAACCTAACCAACCAACTTGGAATAATTGAAAAACTCCTGACATTGGTAAAAAGTGCAATATCTCACAAATGTCAGAACTTAGCTAAGAAAGAACCTTTTTGATTAAACTAACTAGCTTTCGATTGGAAAAAATCGCATCAAAATCGGTCCACCCATTTGAGAGCTATGATGCTACAGATATGACGGTGGAAGCATTCCACACTTCCACTGAACATACATATAGTTAGTGTTTAGTTCTGTAACTAAGGGAACCCATACATCCCTGTATTATTATTATTATTTTGTAATTTTATCTTTAATTGTATACTGTAGTTTTCAAATATTTTATTTGTAATTATATTATTATGAAAAAATGACTTTCTGGCAAGTAAGCTAAACTACTACACCGTTTGGAAACATTCTTGGAACGCATCCATAATAGTCTTGGCTTCTATGTCATCTGCAGTATTTTTTTTTTAATCATACATTTTATTCGAAAACTTACCCTAAAAAATACCCTAAACGCGTAAAAATACCCTAAGGTGGCGGACACTGATCAACATTGAGTGTTTAACACCTAAGTAAATTTTTTATTAGATTTTTGTTTACATTCTATTCTATATGCAATTTGATCATAGGGATTGTAATATCTCAGTGTGATATACTTCAGTCATGGTTTGATTTTTGTCACCAATAGATATAGTAGGTACCCTATTTATGAGACAAGTAGAACAAAAAAGGGGAAGCTTTTGCCCAACAGTAAGAAACTGTAGGTACAAGCCAAATTAATGGAAGTAGTTGTGCATTCCAAATTTTCAACACATTTGTACCTACATATAAAAAAAAAAGTTTATTGCAGAGAGAGTCCATATAAGCGATACATATGCAATATTAATTTTTATTTAATACATCCACATGTTCCTGAGAAAAAGGGGTTTTAATAGGCAGTCAAAAGGACAATAAAGTAATTTTATAAAGGTTTTTCTTTTGATGTATAGAACGCAAAAAAATGTTTCGCTCACCCAAGCCAACAGGCATTATTTTTTCCAAAATTTTCTCTAAACCATCAAAATTCTTCCATCTATTCTTTAGCTCATATTTGACAATCGCCGCGGACATTTCAGACATATATATATTTGCATTATTCATCTCCAGTGTTTGTATGAACCGTTGGTCATATAAGCCTACAGTGTGGTCTGTATGTGTGTGACTCAGGAAGTATGCCGCCACATCCTTGTTGGTGAAGTTATCTACTGATATGTTCGGTATTTCAGAGATAAAGCCCTTGAATGAAGCCCCGTACGACATGATGTGAAAACTGAAACAAGTTTTTGTTAAAAATTAAAAACATACAACTTATTGCTTACTGTATTTGCGTTATCATTATCATCATACAAACTACAAATCTGTTCTAAATTTCAACTGAATAAGATCACTGAAAGTGGGTGAAATTAGATTTGCAAAATTTTGAAAGCTTAGGTACATTATTCTAATATATAACAATAATATAACATACTTTAAGACAAGTGATATTATAATTAAACAACTAATGAACATTACAACAACTTACAAATTTATTTAGAACAAATTGTCTTTATAACTTTCCTTCATTGAATGGTTACATACAACAAATTTATTTACATATTGCAAATGAAATAAAATATCTAAAAAGATCGAAAAATATGTACCTATAAGGTAGCAAATATAATGACCATAACTTTGTTTCCATCAAATAAAATTCACTGATCAGTTCACAAAAAAAATACCAGCATCACACAAAGATTGTCTACAAGGATAATACTCAAAGACCATAATATATTAATTAAAGTACTTACCTGATTTATCAAATAAATAATGATGATCACCTATAATTATAATCTCAGTGCAGTGAGATAATTTATGTGCGCTGTTGCTTCGCATTCGATCGAGTCCCAACAAAAGAGAATTTAACTCTGAAATCCCACTCAAATTCACTCAATCGGTACTAACTAAACTAATATTATTATTATTTCCTCAATGTATACCCTATACTGTAGTCTTTGGTACTAACTAATACTTTCGACAGACAGTTGACACTTGACTGACATTGACAAGTCAAATTAGTTTTTACTTTTTTTGTAGATCGGAGATAGGCAATGGAAACAAAGACTGTACAACGTTTAGTCTCATATAATTATACAGGGTGCAATCTTTTACATGATCCGAAATTAGTGCTTAGTGTAGATCTCTCCTTAACCGAAAATCCTGGGGGGTCTAATTATGTTAAGATTATTAACTTGTGATATTGTTTAATTTTTAAGATATCCCATATTTTCTGCACGCTAATGGTCACCCTAAAAGTTCATTGATTAAGTAGAGTTAAATTTAAATTTTACTGTAAATACTCACCTCTTTAATGTCTGGTTAAGTAAATTAACAATCATTGATAATAAAAACAAATAATCAAAATTGACAATTATTGACGTGGTGGATTATTGACAGTCAAGTCATAACAAATACTAAAATTATTTCTCTGAAGATTCGCGCTGTCATCGTTCATCCACCATTACCTCTCATCATTTGATGATAATCTGTGTGCTGTCACGGTGAAACTGCGCTCGCGATTTCTGATTGATTTTGCTTTTAAACTGTGTTTATACCAAACAAAAACATTACCAAAGTGCCGGAAATAACTTGTGAACTTTATATTAATGTTATATTCGTGCGGAATTGTGTAATACTAGGCAGAATAGTGCAAAGATATCTGCAATTGACACTTGTTCCTGCTCATAAATTATCTACTACCCTCAAATCGTTTGTACTTTTCTCTGTCACTGGTTTTTGCGGAACTGTCATAACGGTGTTGCTAGTGCAAGAAACCAAAAAATCTTACAATGAGTTCGAGTAAGAATTCTACACCTCGTTCAACACATGAAAAATGTGCCAAGTGCAACAAGTTACCAAATGATAAAAAAATGTCCGTGGCATGCGACTCATGCAAAAAGCTGTTGTGTGGCGAATGTCATGGTATGTCTCCAACTGAAGTCAGAGTGTTTGAGCTTAAAACTGTTGCTCGCGTTATGACCTTCTTATGCGGAGAGTGCAAATCTGCGATGACTCAACTGCCAGTGATAATGAAGATGCTAAATGACCTCACGGAGGAAGTCAAGCAACTGCGGATGCGTCAGAGCATGCTGGCAACTGAATCAGCGATACAGGAGATACAAGAGAGGGCCAGTAGAGCAAATAATCTTATCATCTACGATGTCCGTGAATCAAGCAGTGATGAAGTGGAGCAGAGAAAAGAGCATGATAAAATGGAGTGCGTGGCACTCATAACAAAAATCACAAATAAGGTAAATTGTGCTGGATTAAAGGTCATTCGCCTTGGTGCTCCGAAGTCTGACCGCGGCGCGTCACCGCGCCCGCTGAAGGTCATCTTAAACAGCAAGAGTGATGCGTTGGAAGTACTTCGTAACAAGAACAAGCTAGCAAAGCCTTCATCTGTTAAGGGGGACTTGACCCCGATGCAAAGAGAGTACCTGATGTATCTGCGTGAGGAACTCAATAAGCGCATCAGCGGTGGAGAGACAGACGTCACCATAAAGTATGTCCGAGGGCAACCAACTATTGTGAAGACGCCATTAAAAAACTAAATTCCATCATTTGCCACAAATCTATATCATTATCATCGCCAGCTCAACACAACACACATGCTCTGACTAAGGAAATACTGCCCACGATCCATACATTAACTCTGCTTTACACCAACATACAATCTGTCACTTCCAAGCTGGATCTTTTTATTGCCAGAGTAAACTCCCTTAAACCAACTTTAATCATAGTTACCGAAACATGGCTAAAACCTAGCATTCCCAACTCAATGATAAAAATACCAGGCTACGACGTATACAGAGAAGACCGTATTGGGAAACGCAGTGGCGGAGTGGCCATATATGCAGCGATTAATACAGTTTGTGCTAAAATAAACACAACCTATAATACCAAACATGCTGCGTCTGAATGTCTGTGGTTAGACATACAAGTCGGAAACAGTAAGTTCCTTTTATGTGGACTTTACAGAGGACACGACTCCACACTGGACCAAGATAATATCTTGCTTAATCAACTTAATGATGCTTCTGAGTTTAACACGACAGTTATAATGGGAGACTTTAATTTTGGGGGAGTCAAATGGCCGCTTGAAGATACCGGATATGTAACACCGAGAGAAGACAACTTTGTACAGTGGTACAGAAACAGTAACCTTGAACAATTAGTGCACAAACACACTAGATATCGTCAAGGAAATCGACCTTCTTACCTGGACTTAATTCTAACCAATGATGACGCTCTGATAGCTGATATAGACCACCTAGCGCCTATTGGAAAAGTGACCACATTTGCTTACTTGCAACTATACAAGTTCAAGTGCAAAAACCAAATAAAACAACATCGCCTAGATACAACTTTAAAAAGGCTGATTACGAGAGAATTAATGATAAATTGCGATCCACCTTAGGTCATACGACACAGGATGAACAATGTGCCGATACTCAGTTTCAAAGTTTTTTTAATGCACTTACAGCTGCAATTGAGCAATATGTTCCCCAGACCAAACCGCAGATGCCCTGTCAGTCAAATAAACCCTGGCTATCTAAAGACATAAAAAAATAAAGAAAAAAACTAGCGCTGTGGAACAGATATACATTGACCGGATTAGATGATATTTATAAAGAATATAGGAGAATCAACAACCAATTAATAAACCTATGCAGGTCTTCACGCACTTCTTATGAGACAAACTTACTGCAAACTGGACCAAAAAAATTCTTCTCGTATTTAAGACAACAAGTCACCTCAAAGGTTAGCGTACCAACAATACTCCGTAATAAGGAAGGAGAAACAGTAACACAACCCTTTGAAATCGCAGAAACGTTTGCAGATCAATTCGCAAGTGTCTTTCAAAAAGAACCACATGGTCAATTACCTTTTTTGGACCCATCTCTCAGAGTGGATGACTCTATTACAGACATTGTTTTTACACCGGAAAAAATTCGACAAGCTATCAAAGAAATGAGAACTGATTCTTCACCAGGACCAGACAATATTCCTGTAGTATTACTCCAAAGGTGTGACAGCATAGCGAATTCATTGGCTATAATAATGCAGAAGTCCTATGATACTGGAACCTTACCAATGCAATGGAAAACCGCAACAGTAACACCTGTATTCAAAAAAGGAAATAAGCTGGATCCCTCAAACTATAGACCTATCAGCCTTACTAGTGTAATTTGCAAAGTAATGGAAAAGGTGATAGTTAAACATATTAGAAACTTCTTCACCCAGCACAGAGTAATAGGTGACCACCAACATGGTTTTTGTCCACGCCGCTCAACAGTGTCCAACTTGCTTTCGTGTCTTTCGTCTTGGACAAGAAGCTTTAATGAGAGAGAACCAGTTGATGTCATTTACCTCGATTACGAGAAGGCCTTTGATAAGGTTCCAACTACAAGACTACTACAAAAACTAGAATTCGTTGGAATACGAGGAAAACTTCTCAACTGGATCGAGGCATTTCTGCGGCACAGAACGTTTCGTGTAAGAATTGGCGAGACACTGTCGGAGGAGCGAGCGATACTCAGTGGCGTGCCGCAAGGCTCCGTACTTGGACCTGTGCTGTACATAATCTACACATTCGACTTGCCTTGTTCTTTGCACTGCAGCATCAGCACATTTGCTGACGACACAAAGATATTCGCAAATCCACTACTTGAGTTCGACCAACTTCAAGATGATTTAAACACAATAGCTGACTGGTCAAAGAAATGGCTCATTAACCTAAATAGTGAGAAGTGCACTGTATTACAGATAGGGAACCTAAATCCGCATTTAACATATAATTTAGAAGAAACCGAACTTAAGCAAGTCAAAGTGCAAACAGATTTGGGAGTCAAGGTAACGGAGGACCTTAAATGGGAAGCGCACATAACAGGGATCACTAAAAAATCTAAATCCCTAATCTACCTCATTAGGAAAGCCTTCGGAGTTTTGACACCAAAAATGATACTCAGCATATACAAATTATATGTTAGACCAAATTTGGAGTACGCTTTTCAAGTCTGGAGTCCCTATTTTATCAAAGACATTGAACTGCTCGAGAATGTTCAACGCAGTTTCACCAAAATACCGAGACAATTAAGGAACAAGTCATATGAGGAAAGACTGCAGATGCTAAAGCTTACAACTTTAAAGGAACGCAGACAGCGTGGCGATTTAATAGAGACCTACAAAATCCTTACCGGGTATTACGACCTGCAGGAGTTCCATGACTTGTTTAATCTTAGTAACAACACACGTCTGCGCGGCCACCAATTTAAGCTATCTACTGAACGATCGCACAACAATCCTCGTAAACATTTCTTGTGTAACAGAGTGGTCAAGACATGGAACAAACTACCAGAACATGTAGTCTCAGCACTGAATGTGAACCAATTTAAGAACCGCCTCGACCAACACATTAATAATACAAAGAATACTTAACCAAGGAACAGCTAGATACAGGCACCTATCAGTTGCTTGCAACTGCCTGCCTGATAATTTATATAATAATAATAATAATATTTCGTTTTCTAGAATTTTTTTACCGTACAACGGCAAAACCTACTAGACACTGGCAAAATTGTCCTCCAATGGACAGAGCCATATTTTTCTAAAAATCTAATCTCTAATCTAATTTCTCTGAAGATTTTAAAATGCCTTACTTATCCCTATACGCACATTCAACGTTTAGATGGTTGATTTTTATTTTACGACCCGTAGTACTGTGCAAACACAAATGTTGTTTAATGCAAAATATCCGGAATCGCCAACACCGACTCATCGTTTAATAAACCGCACTGTACAAAATTTAAGGGATTACGGCCAATTTACAGTCCCAGAACACGCTCGAGGTAGAGGACGCCGGCCACGGTACAATGACGCGTTTCGTAATCGAATACTCGCGTACTTCCAGCGTCACCCACAAGCCAGCACAAGGCAAGCCGCTGCACGGTTCGGAACGACCCATTATTTTATCTGGCGGTTATTAAAAACCGAAGGCTTACATCCTTTCCACTTTCAACGAGTACAAGATATTGTCCTTGGGGATTACGCCAGAAGAAGGCAGTTTTGTCAATGGATAATCGATCACATAGGTACATTACAATATCTTGTGGTCAGACGAAGCAACCTTTACCAGGTTAGGATTATTTAACACACATAACGAGCACTGGTGGAATGATGTCAACCCACATGTTATACGCAGAGATACCTTTCAACATCGGTTTTCGATTAATGTATGGGCCGGCATCCTTAACAATTGCATAATAGGGCCATATTTTATTGAAGGGACACTGAATGGACCTAAATATGAGGACCTACTGAGAAACGTATTACCTAATCTTGGTATGCTTGATGTTCCTGCTGAAAGTCTGGTGAACTTGTACTTTCAACAAGACGGGGCTCCTGCTCACTTTTCACGGCGGGTTCGAGAATATTTGGACCAAGAATTTCCCCAGCGGTGGATTGGACGCAACGGTCCAGTCGCTTGGCCTCCTCGTAGTCCTGATCTCACCCCGCTAGACTTCTTTTTATGGGGTGAGTTAAAAAGGATTGTTTACGAACGTGAATCTCATACGGTCGAAGAACTTCGTCAAAAAATTGAACAGGCGTTTGATGTCGTAAAAGGCAAAGAGTATGTACTTCGTAAACTCAGAGACAATTTAAGACGGCGTGCGGAGTTGTGCCTGCAGGAGCACGGCGGTCACTTCGAACACCTATTGAAATACGTTTAAAATGCTTTTATTTGATTTGTAATAAAACTTGAT
The DNA here is from genome assembly GCF_025370935.1 of Choristoneura fumiferana. NCBI lineage: Eukaryota > Metazoa > Arthropoda > Insecta > Lepidoptera > Tortricidae > Choristoneura > Choristoneura fumiferana. Next base: position 1,982,547 of record NC_133501.1, read on the forward strand.
ATCCAAGACGTGTATTTACTATCTTATCTTATTTCGCTATCACAAACTATCCACTAGATGCCAATTAAAGTGATCAATTGATAAAACTCATGAAGTGTCATATTGAATGTAGGGTGTCCATACTTTATGCCTGTGCATTTATTTTTTTATTAGAAAAATGTGAATAATTAAATAAGACTTAATAATCAATTGTGTTAATGCATTAAAAGATTGCAATTTTACTAGCTTTTGCCCGTGGCTTCGCCCGAGTGCAATTCAGTTATCGCGCGCTGTTGCCTCGGGAACTGTGTATTTTTCCGGGATAAAAAGTAGCCTGTGTCACACTGTCTCATAAACTATATCTATGCCAAGGGCTACTACGAATTTAGAAAATTGAAGTTCGTATCGTACCATCCCTCTCACTCTCACACGAACTTCGAGTTTGGAATTTCGTAGTAGCCCTGCTGCTGTATGCCAAAAATCACGTCGATGCGTCCCTCCGTTTCGACGTGAAATACGGACAATCATACAAACACACACACTATTGCATTTATAATATTGGTATAGCTGTAGTACCTGGATTGCCCCTGCCCCCCCCCCTCCCCCTTTTCCGGCCAAAAGCCGGCACTGTACTGTCCATTAGGCGATAATGTACTTTACGATGAGCTAATTGAAGCCAGTGCAGTGACTAATAAGTACTTACGGCTTAAAAAGTTCTATAATCACCAATTCCCATAATTTGCAAATTATCCAATCATTAACAAAACAATTAAGTAAGTTTCTTTTGCACATTAATGACATAATTAGTGACTCTGATATAAGGGAATTCTACACCAGTTCATTACATTACACCTTGAATGTTTGATACGAGAGCATATGAAAATGGTGCTCTTAGTAGAAATATTTATAAAACTTTTACTTGCATTAGAGTGGTTGATATTATCAACGGCATGGTTGTTCTTTCCAAAATATGAAATAGAATATAGTGTGAGTGAGACGTCGAGTGAAGAGTAAGTTATTTTATTTTATTTACTAGTCATTATGATAAAGAATAGATCATAGGTTAAAGCCTCGAAAATAGCATTTATTTGGATAACCTGTGGACATTTTATCTATAGTCCAAAAAACTGTTAAATATATACTGTGTTATTTTTGACTTCCGTTAATCGTAAGGGACATTCAACAGGTCGAATAAAATTAATTTTCATTTCTCATGTCGTAAACTTCGTGTTTATGCTGGATATAGGCGGCATAAAATGACTTTTTATCCTCTAGTGCATAAACTAAAATATTCGTCGAAGGCCAAGGCAATCAGGTGTCAGCAGCCACAAAAAAGTTTCTAAGTATATATTTTTTAATTATTTTTAATTTATATAAAACTAAAAATCAATCAAATCATTCAAAATAAACCAACAAAAAATTGCAAAAATCAATAAAACTAAAAAAACAATGCATGAACAATAAAAGGTACCCAGTAAGTGAACATTTCCTTACACTGTTCCTATTTCGTCAAGTGAAAAGCAGTGTAAGACTCTGGCATTAAACCCATTTTTCCCTCGACGTGTCTATCCATGGCTATATAAACGTCTGGTAATATGGCTTGTTTTATGCTCTTGTTGTACAATCTACTATTCTCGGTGATTCGTGGCCTGTTATTGTTTAAAAGATAATCAAGAATTGCAATAGCTAATTATTCGCAATAAAAAAGTGGAAAAGGTTTTCTTAGTCCTTAACTGCGCTTCACTAAAATATTTTTAATTCTCATACATATTTAAAAGAGCAAAGTAAAAAAGTAAGTCTCTTTGTGTCGCTTTAATATCATTCGTCAAGTTCGTGAGCTTTACAATGTAACTTCTAACATGAACATCTATTAAGTATTAAGAAAAAAATGCAAAAAGCGAAATATATTGCCACGTAAATTGAGCAGTATATCGAAGTTAAAACGGAAATCAATAAAACACGTTGTATGTAGGTACACACTACTTGGAAACAATCGGACTCTTGTAACTGCAATAATAATGTTTTAATTATTATTATACCATATCAGTTTCGTGTGACAAAGTGAATGGGTTTACTTTATTCCGTGAAGAGATTAATCTCAAGTTCAACCACAATAGGTATTTAGATGACATGCTCTTTTAACTTAATGGCTAAGCGATTGTTGAACTTCATTTTCACTATGGAATTCTTCGTTATGTATGTTTTATCCTCTTTCAGCGAGTGTCAACAAAGAGAAAGAGTATTATGCTATTATTTTATACCAGGCCCCATACTACGAAGTGCAAAATTCGAACTTCGTATGTTGCCGTCCCGCTCATTTAATACGAGAGTGAGAGGGACGGTGTGATACGAACTTCAATTTTTGAATTTCGTTTGTGAAGTAAACAAAAAAATATGAAAATATAGCCAATTAAAGTTCCGTGTGGCACTTATGAGCACGGCGCGACGTCACGGACCTTTACTTCTGAAATTTTACGCGCTTCATCTTTGTCATTTTGTATTTGATTGATAAAAGAAAAAAATACGTGTCTAATTCTTTCTGCTAATCTAATTGACGGACTATATATTACATATAATATGATATAATTTTTTTTTACTCAAGAAACTACCCAATTATGCGGCGACGCGAACACAGATTTTGTCTCAAAATCACAATTTGAAAAGTAGTTACGATAGTATTCATTTTAGATGAAAGAGAAAAAAAGAGATTAAACTGTATGATTTTTATACACAGTGTTTTATTTATTTCCGTTAACTTCGGCACGTTACTCAGTTCATTGATATAACTATATACCTGATAATTAACTTTTTCGACAAACTGATTTTTTTTTTCTTTTTCGCAAATAATGTTTCTTTTCACGCCTTTAACCACAGTCACAGTCATTGTTAAATTGTAAAATAAACCTTGACAAGTGACAATGACATTGACGTGACGCGTGACATCAAAAAAATCCACGTTTCATTCTTTTCACATGTTTAAATATGTGTGAATTAAAAACGAATTAGTAATGGAATTTGAAAAAATGTCATAAATTAAGGACCTTTGCGGTGTTTTACTGCTAATAATTAAATTTCTTGGAGAAATTAACTTAATTTTTTGACCTGTAGACTGTCCCCTTAAAGTTAACGGAAATCAAAAATAACATGGTGTGTCAATTTAGCATGTTACGACTAATTTTTTTTAACTTGTACAGTTATCGGCACTGCACAGGATTTAATCAATATAATGCAGAACACTGTAGCACTTGTACTCTATGGGCATTCAGAAAAAGTGAATCCCCGCGTTTTTTCCTTTTGTTACCAACATGAAAAAATTACAAGTTTTAAATCAAATCCCACCATTATCTTGCCCTTGGTTGGTATTGTGCCCTTGGTACGTTAGTACTATTATATATTCTGTGCCTTGGGCTCGAGTTTCGTGGTAGCACTCCAGCGGCGAGCAAAGATTAGTAGCTATAGAAGTGGCGAGGGCAGACTGTTCTGTCAGTAGTTTATGGTGCAGGCGTATATTTTAGAAATTTATTTGTAATGCCATTGTGTCTCTTGTTTAGCACATTGCCCCTTGAGCGTTCGTAGAGAAATTAGCATGCCATCATGGTGCTCATAATCAAAATGTTTTCAAATTGTATTCTTGCGTTAAAATGTTTGGTGTCGTCAATAGCGTGGTATATTTTTCCCAACGCTGAAATTGAAGTCAGTGAGTCGCTAAGTGAAGAGTAAGTTAATATTTTATTTAATTACTAGTCATTTAGATAAGGAATCATATTATGTATAAATAACATTTATTTGGCCAATCTGTGGACATTTTATCTGACAGTTCAACAAAGAAAGATTCTATCTATATATGTGAGTGTATGTATGTATACATATACATACTTACCTATTTAATTTAGTATTTAGAATATATAGTGTGAGCGACTTAACGACTTTTATATTCGTGTTTTTCGAAGAGACCGGAGATAGTGAAGCTATTTCATTGTATCAGCAATAATAATGCATTGATATACCAAATCCGCTTGCGTGTTACATTGAAAGAGGCTTTATTTTATTCTGTGAAGTGATTAATAACGCACAGTCTACAATATTTACATTAACACAATGTATTCAAGGTAAACTAAAGTTTAACTGAAATGTTTTAGTTTCAAGTTTAGTTCCGACGTGTGTTCTTTTCTTGCCCAGACCTCGTTACGGATTTTTCTTTTTTTTAATCTATAAAATAGAAACTAAACTCCTTTCTTTTGACTTTATGGATGTCACTTTATTTAAAAAAGTACGGTATGTTGTTTTTTATGAAAACGAAAATAACGAATCCATTTTTTAGTTTCTTTTTGTACGCCAGCGGTAAGTTACCTGATTCTTTACCTTTAAAAAGAACACTTCTATCTTTTTTCTAATTATTTGCCTACATTGCAATTTCACTGTCAAGAATACTCAAGATATGAGAAGCTGGAAGTTTGTTTTTATTTGAAAGTTCTTTTGAAAATGGATATGAAATCGAACTGTTACTTCCAGGCAAGAATACTTATGATAGTGCTACTACATTGTTTTCAATTTCATATTAATAGTCATAGTTTTGTTAAACAGCTTTCATATTTGGGCTCAATGATGGTAATTAAAGAGTAAAGTTGTCAGTTATGTTTGTAGCAATTTCAGTTGGTTCAAATTAATCCCCAGCTAGTTAAGACGTATTTGCAATATCATTAGGTAATTGAAGTAATTATATCCTCCCTAGTAATTATTTAATTTATTTGTATAATCTATTTTTAATGATCTTGACTTGGGAACTTTTTTATTATTCTTTAAGTATTATAATAAGTTTCTTTATAATTTATGTAAGTGACATTTTGTTTTATGACCCTCCAAAAAACCCATCCCACCATTTTTCCCATCCCACCCATTCATTCACCCACCCATCCACTTTTTGGAGGCCTCCATCTCTTTCCACTTTTGTTTTGTCTCGAGCGATGCTCATTCAGTTATTTCCAGCTGTTTTTACAATTTCATCAACCCATCTTTTCTTTTGTTGTCTTCTTTGTCTTTTTCCAGCATGACCAAGTTTGGCAACTTATTATACAGCTAAAACCGTTTATAGCAACATCTAAGGGACAGCAATATTTTACATGACCTCGTATTTGACCCAATTTAATGATAATTAGCCATTGATCTGGCAAAATATTTAATAAATAAATTATACATAAAAATATCATGGGACAATTGACACCAATTGACCTAGTGCTTGGGCCACTGCACCCTGATTCAATGGTTTCCTGCTCAGCCTATGATTATTTAAATGACAATCAGATAGCCAAGTGGTTAGGAGAACCTGACTACGAAGCTTGAGGTCCTGGGTTCGATCCCCGGCTAGAGCAGATATTTGTATGAATAATACAAATACAAATAATTTATATGTATACAAATGGTTCTCTGATTTAGGACATTTAATATGTATTTATGTATATACTTAAGTATGTTTATCCATAGCCTAGTATCTATGGATACTAGAAGCTTTGCTTAGTTTGGGACTGATTATTATAATTAAGAGTATGCTAAAATCAGCATCTTTTAATAGCGGTACTTTTCTCTGTGACCAACTACAGATGAGATAGGAGATGTAGAAGAAAGAAAATGAGCATTCAACTTATATTTCGATCAAACAATAGCTAAGATTAACGGCTTAATTCGGGCCCGGCACTTCGCCGGCCGCTGCCGCGGCACGCTCGCTTCGCTCGCTCGGCTTGTGCGTTGTGGTCACAATTCATACTAACCACTCCTCATTTTGCTCGACATACCTAAATTTTAAACTTTGGGTCCCTATATCTCGGCCATTTTTGATTACAGAGAAAAGTTGTTCAAGTAAAAAACGCTTATTTTAATGTATTCTATTTAATAAAATCATGCAAAATATGTGTCATTATGACTTCATTTTGGTAAAAAAAAATCTGTCTGCACCCTTTGCTAAAGTGCAACCAATAAACTGCAAATTATATTTGTGGCATACCGCTATTTATCTTAAAGTAAAGCATTTTTTGTTATTGCACAGCTAATAATGACTAACGCACATCATACCTTGTTACTTTTTTTTTTTTAATATAGCCTCGATTTATTTTCAGCATGTATATACTTTTTACATAACCAGCACTAGTAGGGGCCCAAATTATTTCCTAAATAAATAAGGTTCTGGCGCTTCGCCGGCCGCTGCCGCGACGCGCTCGCTTTGCTCGCTCGGCTCGCGCGTTGTGGTCGCAATTGTACCTAACGCTCCTTCTCGCTTCGCTCGTCGTTTTCCTGTGCCAAATTTACATTAAAAGTTATTTTGCTATGAGAATGAGTATCATCTACGCACGCTCTAGTTAATTTGCTGTGGAGTCAGTATTTTTGATGTGATTGTAGTATTTTTGTATAGTTTGTGTTGATGTATATTTTTGAATTATCTGCAGTACTAGTTTAGCTAAACATTTAGTTTATTTATATTGAAATAATTTAATTGATTTAAAAAGGTATATAAATGATGAGAATAAATTGATAGGCAATTATTTATTTGATGTGCAATTAATAAAATACTAGAGCTATATATAAAATACACGAATTTGAATGGAGATATTGATGCCATGTTGCCAGGTAGTTTAGGCCACCTTTGTAACTTTGTTTCAATCTCTAACAATGAATGGAACAATGGGAGTTTTTATCTGGAATTTATATTTGGTAGTAGGGGAGCCCATGAGAATAAATGGGTATTTACTCGAGCCCGTCCTGGGGACCTATTAGTTTTTCTAGATTAGTGGGTAGGAAGAAAAACAAGTTATACTATGTTTCCTCTTCCGGTGGAGAGGGGGGGGGGGACTACTACAGATAGAGAACCCCACATTATTATGGACTTGTTCATCTGACATGAGTAAATCCCAAAACCCCCTCTTTAGCTCCTCTACTAAGCTATGGTTATCTGGGTCAATCAATTTTCAGGGCCTGTTTCACCACTTGTCAACTAACTTTAAGTGTCAGATAAAAGTAATGCCGTCTTTGTTTATTCGGACAAAACAAACAGAGACGGCATCACTGATATCATTTGGTCCCGTAACTCAGGAGACATCAGTGATACACTTTCTTAGTAAAATGTTTACAATTTATACTACTAGCATGCTTAGGAGATGGGCCACTAAAGAATTGCCTTAAAAATGTCACAACTCCCTAACTTTTAGAGGCTTTGTACCTCATAAAATCATACTTTTAATAAGTGACCCAGGAGACGTTACCAATGGCAACCAGCTATACTAAAAAGTTAATTGACCCAGCTACGAATATTTTTAACGGGAAAACTAACATGACTTTTTATCTTACTAATAATAATAGTAGCGACTCGTAGCGTCATATAAAACAAATATTAAAAAGCTAAAAGGGTCACTTGGGTGTTACGTAACGTTTAAATAGGTGGAAAAACGTTATGGCATACCGCTATGGGTGCCAACCATGCAACCATTTCACAGTAAACGTCATAAAGACATCGCATTAATTAACAATGAAAATCGTAATGACTTTACCTTAGGTTCCATGGTGGCTCAAGAATTAAAGTCCTTGACCATACGTGATACTTGAAAGCCACTTACTGGGGGCCCTCATTCGCATCGGCGCCAAAGTCCCGAACAAGCTTAGTCTGCCACTGTAGGGAAGCCTACATTCACTAAGAAAAAATTGTTTTTTTTTTTTTTAACAAAAACTTATTCTTTTCAGTGGCACGGCCTATGATTCCGAGACGGACGAAGAAATTCCGTCCATATTCGTCGACGAACACCTTCTTCCAACAACCACGTTTAGCAGACCCAATGATAATGATACTGAGCATCTTACGGACATAAATATCTACTCTGAGGCTCAGAGTTTCTCGAGATACGATTTTTCTGACCTTACCGTAGAGGAGCCTGAGAATTTAAGGAACTTTGAGGTGTGGACTGCAAACATGGAGGAGGAAATGGACAGTGTTGATATGTCTGTAGATGATGGTATGTATTATTAACCAATGCAAAACGGTCAGTCAACTTTTTCTTATTTTGTTGGTCTGTCCTGTTGTCCAAGAGACAACAGTGACTGTTTCAAAACAGTTACTAATGTGCTCAGGAGATAGGCAGTCTGGGGCGTGCATTGAGGGTAGGTAGCGCTAGTGCTGCCTGACACGCCAAGGACAGGGTACCGTAGCCGTTACGAAAAAGATATTCCATACCACATTGTGGTTGTTTTACTATGTGTCTATTTTATTATCCAAGAGACGAGACATACTTCATCTTTGTCTGATACGTCATTCTCATGTTATAGTTCATTATTTTAGTGAATGTTTTGTTTTCAGATCGCTACCTCGACGAGCAATTACAAGTCGTCCCGCAAGGCTTAATTTTAAACTCCAATTTATATTTAAGTAACCAGCAATGGAATACTATAGTTTACACCCCTGAATTCACTTTTTACTGTGCTGTTTGCGCGTCATACTGCGATGACACGGAGCATATTATATTGGATAGCCATAAGCATAATTTGTCTAAGCATAAGCCTTTGTATAAGTATGATTTGAGTATTGTTAGAAAGGTAAGTGTTGTTTCTGCTTGTATACCTTTTAAAGAGTAATGTGGCTGACTGTCAGACACAACCTAAACCAATGTAGCTAGAGACTTCAAATGTCTGTGAAGGTGAACATTGCGCGGAAAGCTAAAGCAGCTGGTCTAAGTAGCATGTAGTTTAAAAAGCAACTATGTAGTCCTAAACTGTTTGTGTTGGAATGGAAACATGAAAAAACGTATATTACGTTAGAGTTGCGTCATAGCGTGAAACGCCTCAACTACGCGGCGCGGAATAGGAGCTCAGCGAAGTGGAGCTCCGTAGACTTTGGGCCATAGAATTAAAATTGACGAACCAGGAAATGGACGAACTGAGACCAACTAGACATTCGGGGATATTTTTAGGCCACTTGCTACAGACCAGTTGCTTCTTAGACCACTTGCTGTTTAGACCACTTGTTACTTAGACCAGTTGGTACTTAAACTAGTTGCTTCTCAGAACACTTGCTACTAAGACCAGCTACTTTTTAGACAAAGTGATACTAATCGAATATAGGATATGTCGGACATGTAGAAACTTGTTGATTTTTGTCAAAATTTTATTTACAGATTATTGACTACCTCCACTGCGGCGTTTGCAACCTATTATTCCATGAATCACAGGAAGATGATCATTTTGCCAGCAAAGATCATGAAGACAAAATGCTCTTTGCTATCAATAAAGCGTCTGATATTATGTACGATTCTAACATAAACAACGATAAAACAGAAACATATCATTTCAGCGCTAAAGCTATTAATAATAACAATATAGATGTACCATCTAGTGATGATGATGACAATGAAAGTAACAGTGACTTTAATGACTATGGTAATTCGTATGGTGCTCTCAAATATGTTGAAAATGAGGTTGACGAAGATGATGATGATTTTTATGATAATGTTGAGCCGCCGCTGACTTTAGAACATTCATACGCATCTATGGCTAGGCGACCGAAAACTGATGAGCTGCCTAAAGTGCTGGAAATCGATCTAGGTGAGTGTAAAAAAAATGTGGCACATCCAACTTGTATATTGTCTCGTGTACCATATCTGGCACTACACGTTACGCAAACGTTTTTGATCTAAGTACTATAAAGATTAATATCAACTTCAATCAAACTTCTGCCATAATATGTGGCACACCCTACTTGTATACTTTCTCGTGGACCATATCTGACACTACACGTTTTTGATCTAGATACTATAAAGATTAATGTCAACTTCAATCGACAAACTTCTGCTATATGTGGCACACTTAAGTTGTATACTTTCTCACATCATATCTGGCACTACCATGTCTTGGTGCTTTTGTTGTATTGTATGTAGTAAGAAGTTATCTGTACTACACGTGGTACACAGAACTTGAACGTGCCATATCTGGCACATCTTAATTGTATAATTTATTTCTCATGTATCATATCTGGCACTACACGTTTTTGCTCCAAGTACTACAGTAACTATCAACTTTAATCGACAAACTTCTCCCATAGCTAGCACATCCAACTTGTATAAGTACTTTGTCGTGTACCATATCTGGCACTACATGTTTTATTAAAAAGTTCATTGCTCCAGGTACTGCAAAGATTACTGTCAAGTTCAATCGACACTAAACTTGTGTCATATGTGGCACACACATCACTCTCTCATGTACCATATCTGGCACTACCATGTTAGCTTTTGTTACAGGTAATAAAAAGGTAACTGTTAACTACAACTCATGGAACATGGTTATAAATCCGAAGCCGAATCGTTACTATTGCATGGTGTGCACGACGTTCGGGCACATTCGGGTGCAAGCCGAGCACTGCCGAAGTCTGGAGCACGTCGAGCGGCTCGCCAAATGCAGACTTATTGATGCGTATGATTTGCATTTAGTTAGACAGGTGATTATTTTAAAGTATTTATTTACAAATATATATTTGGGTCAATCAACTTTTAAGTGTATGGTATTCTGTCCCCGTGACTCAGGAGACACCAGATCAGAGGGATCAGTGATACACTTTATTATTATTTATAATGCACAGTAACTCTGTCTGCTGTCTGCTGTGTCAGTCTTTCACGTCGTGAAATTTGATGAAATTTGCTCAACATAGTATTTTATTGAAGGGCGCACTAGATCTGTCGCGGGCATAACTGTTATTTATAATGCACAGGCAATAGCTTTGCAATCATTGTACTTCAAAGTACTTATCAAGTCTGTTTTTAAAAGTATTCACTGAAGGTGCACTGATCACTGTCTCGGGCAAACTGTTCACTTTGTTAGAAAAATGTTTGCAATGTATACTTAGCATGCTTAGATTAGCTATGAAGGAATTGCCTTAATACTGTCGCAACTGCTAACGTTTAGTGGATTTGTAGTGGATGGCAACAAGGTACACTAAAAAGGTGGTGGACCCATTTAATTGCATTGCAATTTTGCAAGACAACTGAGTTTGAGTTGAATCCATGCAAAATTTAATGTCACTAGACAAGCGTTTGAGATTTTTGGATTTTACATGTAAATCCCGAATGTCTAGATAAAAGGTACCATAGTTATGTGATTATAATAATAATAAAATATCACGGGACACTTGACACCAATTGACCAAGTCCCAAAGTAAGCAATGCAAAAAAGTGAACAATTATTTTCACTCATAGTCAAAGTACCACAAACGGGACTTATCACGCTATTATTACACAAGTAATATTTACCTCGACGTTTCGGCAACATTACAGTTGCCGTGGTCACGAGTAGACTGAAGTGTGGGGTGTCAAGTCTGCCTAGCAGCGCGAGTTCTTCGAACTACCCGCACTTGATCACTAATAGTGCCGGCACTCGTATCACGAACTACCCGCACTTGGTCACTTTTATTAGTCACCCTATCACACCGACACACAACACTAACAACGTCCGATCGTCCCTCCGAACATTCATCCCGACGCCGACACTTATTAATAACAGGATTCCACAAAGATGAAAGCTTATACCCATCGTCCCGGTTGAAATTCTTATGCTTTTTTGTTTGTGGTATTTTGACTATGAGTGAGAATCACGAAAGTTTAAAACGTTAATTATTTTCACTGTTGCTATTTAATATCCTCACAATCGAAGTGAAAAGCAGTGTAAAATTCAAGCATTAAACTCATTTTTCTCGCAACGTGTCTATCCACCCTCAGCATACCGGCTTGGGTGGCTATATGAACTCGGGTAAAATGGCTCGTTTTATGCTCTTGTACAATCTACTATTTTTTTCAGGTCGATGACAAACTCTACCACTGCGGGCATTGCAATAATCTACAGTTGATCCATGACATGCCCAGCCACATCGAAGCCCATCATCCTAACAGACCGAGCACCGACTCACCAGCCAAACCCTCTACACCTCTGAAAACCCCGTCCAAGATCAGACCAACCGTTTTCAACGATAAAGAAAATTGTAAAAACATGATCAATAACAATACCGTTAAACAGCTAAATTTTGATAATGAAAATTCATTACAATCAAAAAATAATAAACATCAAAACATAAGCCAAGAAAAGCTTCAGATGTGCCAGGATATGTTGTTAGCTAATAGTAATATATTTGATGATATTGTTATTTGTACTTATGGAAAGAAAATCACTATATCCAAGATGGCGTATAATATTATGTGTGAGAGGGAAAACGATTTTTATTGCGGTCTCTGTGAAACTATGGTTGAGCAAGAATGTATAAAAGACCATGTCAATGATTTGCAGCATATATTTTTGCTCCAAAACACTCCTTTTATTGAAGCTTTCAATGTGCATCTCTTTAGACAGGTAAGTCAGTAAATCATGTACAACTATTTTTTTATGATTACAATTAATGCGTCCATTAGATTATCAGAAAATATAGGAGTGTTATTCAAACTAACAACAGCTTTTTAGTAAAAATTTCATTTTTAATACAAGCTTTTTTTGCTGACTGTACTTTTTGTTGATTTTACTTGCATTGTCATCCATACTACATTTGCATACCAAATTTCAAGTCAATGCCATTAACTGTTCATGAGTTCTGTCCTGCGGAGACGATCCTGGCCGGGCCACCAGGATGTTACTACCACATTGTTGTATTGTCACGCAATTTACATAAGTATTCCAAATTTTAAGTCATTCTGACTACTGGAAGTTGGTCTAATTTAGCTTGCAAGATTTGACTACGGGACAGGTGGAACTAAATAAAAGCTTTTTTATCACACTTGCTCGTAAACAGTGTCGTAACATGCAGGCTACCTTGGTTGCAACTCCCCAAATAAAACCCTCGACCTTAATGTGCTTGTCATGAAACCCGTGGTCGGTAAATGAGTGATACTGCATGGCGTGCAGGAGCGCGGCGCGCGCACGCCGGGCACATTCTTGGGGGGGAGGCTGGCGCTGCCAAGCGCGTAGTCTGCGGTATCGGCAATTTTAGAAAAAAATGTTTTTCTTTTATATACTATTTCACTCGCAAATGTGATGAAAACCATGTATGTCGCGCGGACGGTACTAGAAGTACGAACATCGACTCATTAAAGCCTTCAGTCTTCGACTTCGGGCTTCTAATAGACTCTCGTTCGTAATTAAAAATGAGAAAAATGAGAAAGCGCCCGTAATTGTCAACTGCACCAAAAGTTAGCTCCCTTGGTGATGTCAAATACCAATACTGATATGAATTATAATATGATTACTGTTATCTTTTCAGATACGCGAAGCGCTACATTGTGCCTTGTGCAACGTGCTCATACAATTGATTCCAGCTATGATTTCTAGCCATAAATTCGAACCAAAACACGCAAACCGAGTACTAGAAGCCGTAAGGGATATACCTAAAGAAAAAACTCCAGTTTCGATTAAAGAAACTAAACCTGTCGACACTGGCAAGAAAACCATGGAAGTAGCTACAGTAAATAATAAATATAACGAAGCAAATGGAAATAAAGCTGTTACTGTGTCTGAAGAGGGCAAAAATGACGACACTGATTCGGATGAAGATGTTGATGAATTTATGATAGAAGATTTTGATTTTGAAGAACATGTGTATGTGAAGTTGGGGAATAGTTTTGCTAAGGTAACTAATACGGCGTATAACACACTGGTTGCGGTTGGGGATGGCACTAGATATTGTTTTGTGTGCTCGGCTGTTGTGGATAGAGAGGTGAAGAAGCATGTTGACAGTCGTGGCCATGTGGACAATATTGATAAATACATGTTTGTGGAGAAGTACAAGGAGGATTTACTGCGGCAGGTAATATTATATATAGTTGAACTATAGTCACTTAAGTTTGCTAGATAGCATGATGTAGGTAGATAAATACATATAGGACTGTAGGAGTAAGGTAAAAGGTTGAGTTTCATTGACTTTGACCTTTGCAAAGTACAGTATCAATCAATCAAGATTACTATACTAGTGTTTACTTTACCCCTGTTGAATTGAAATTCCGAGATTTCAATAAATTGCCATTGAAATTCTAAAAATATACATTCGAAAGAGGATCCTGAGTGAGGATATCGAGGTAAGAAGTAACATATTTGTTATTCCAAACGTCCAGCTATCCACATATCAATTTTCATCCAAATTTGTGTAGCCGTGTTAGAGTGTAGGAGTAACAAATTCCCAAAAATTAAATCATGGTCTCTCTAGTGACGTTGTCTTTACAAAAACCGTGCCCAATTTCAAGACTATGAGTCTAAAACCAAGCGACCGAGATTCCTAGAATTTATCCCGATCCCGTGGGAATATCTGAATAAAAAGTAGCCTAAGTATATACCAGCCAGTCCAGCTATCATCATGCCAAATTTCATCCAAATCCGTTCAGCCGTTGTAGCGTGTAGGAGTAACAAACATACACACACCAACAACTGTATGTAGGTGTGAGACGTCAGAACGTCACGCGGAATTTTAACTAAATAAATAAATATCATGGGACACTTGACACCAATTGACCTAGTCCCAAACTAAGTAAAGCTTGTACTATGGATACTAGGCAACGGATAAACATACTTATATAGATAAATACATACTTAAGAACCTGACCTGCCCTGACCAGAACAAACATTCGTATTTCAATAACTGCCTTTATCTTCATAATTTCTTTTTTAATTTACAAATTAATAAATGTGTCCAATATTTTGTGACAATTAACTAATGCACTAATTAGATTTTTTTAAGACACTAGTCTTATGTATATTTTCCTTTACAGATCTACCTAACCTACCACTGCTGTATTTGCAACGTCCTAATAAGCAGGAAGCAGTTGAGCCAGCATCTATCATGGCCAACCCATGTTATTCAAGCAGAAAACACAAAAATAAGCGCTAAACAGAGAAAGACAGACATCAAAAATGGCTTAAAACAGTACAACATAAACACTGTTAAAGAGAACATTTATTTGAACGAAACAGAAGCGAAAGTGAAAATCCATTTGAATGTTGCCATGGAGAAGGATAACATAGATGTTGCAAGGAAGAATAAAATTGTTATTTTCAACAGCAATGTGCTTAAGATTTCTTTCGATGCGTGGCATAGTTTGAGCGAGTTGCCAGAGGGGTGGAAGTGCAAGATGTGCCAATGTGAGTTTAGTGGTATGGAGCTTGGCAATCATATTGCCAGTGAATGGCATGTTGGCAGTTTGGAGAAGTTTGATTTGAAGTGCTCTCTAGCTCTTATGAGAAAGGTGAGTTTTTATCCTTTGAATAAGTTTGTACAGTCACCTGCATTATATATCTGCCACAGTGGAGCGTGCAAAAATATCACACGACGTACTGGCACTAGAAATAGAGTCTTATCAGATATCTATGCACGCTTTATTGTGTCAGAAAATTGTGCAGTTAATTTCACGCGCGTCTTTGAAAAATAAGCTATTTATACTTGAAATATTTATGTAATTAACTAAATGTAAATAAAGCAACGTCAAATTGGTGTCTTAAATATTGAAATTCCCCCATTAAACTATCTAAACCATTACACTGTATTGAAATACTTTAGTCTAGTTTGTATTGCAATGATAGATAGATAGTAAAATATTCAAAATCCTTGAATGTGCCAAACCTGGTAGCTGAAGTTTGTTTGCACTTAGTTATTGTATGTAGTGCCACCAGAGTTGAGGTCACGCACACAATAACATTAACATTTACTCATTAATTACATTCTTCTTTTATTTATATGCAATCAGTTATTTATGTAGCTGTGTGTGTGTAATTCACTTCAACTCTCGTGGCGGTACCTATACCTAAACCTTTCAAGTATAGTACCCTATCCTGTAACAGGAACTCTCATTCATAAGTTCTTAAATACCATATCAAGAGCTAATATGTCTTAATGATGATCCAATGAAAATAATAATAATAAATATCATGGGACACTTGACACCAATTGACATAGTCCCAAACTAAGCAAAGCTTGTACTATGGATACTAGGCAACGGATAAACATACTTATATAGATAAATACATACTTAAATATGTATTAAACATCCAAGACCCGAGAACAAACATTCGTATTATTCATACAAATATCTGCCCCGGCCGAGGATCGAACACGGGACCTCGAGCTTTGTAGTCAGGTTCTCTAACCACTTGGCCATCCGGTCGTCAATAATGAAGTGCAGTATTTAATTGCATTAAAACTAAATCCTTTTTCCAGATCAATGATACTTTAATGAATTGTGTTATGTGCAATGCCGAAATACCGAACAAGGAAAGTATTATGCAAGAGCATGTGCATGGAAAGAAACACAAGAAGGTCTTCCAAAATATCCTCGATGAAAGCGCTGTCGCCAACAGCTATACCGACTGCGATGAGAATGTCTTACAATTGTAAGAAATAAGTAGCATATCAGAAGAGATTTCGATGTTAAATGTAAAGGATTGGGTTAAGGCTGACCAGGAATATAAAAAGCCTGACGCGAGGGCAGCACTGCTACGTTTTATATTGCAACATTCTTTACACTTACTATGCGATACCTACCAGTCATATTGACAACGTTATCGGTGATGTTATTTAAAGGAATATTTTCTAATCCCTCCGAATTTTTCTGTGACAAATACTTTTAATACATTGTGAATTGTTTTCCTTCCAAGGCTATGGATAATCGGCATTTTAACGCACAAAAATACAAAATAACACTTTAAAATACCACGCGCAAACAACGTTAAACTTCGACAGCAATAGACAGATGACATTTGAATTTAGTGTTACCAGTGCAAGTAATTAGTTCTATTGATTTTCCGCAATATGGCGAGGTTTTTTATAATTTTGGTCAGCCTTTAGTTACCTGGATTAAAAAAGAATTAGTTCGTTGGTTATATTATTATAAACAGGGGTCGGACAAAAAGTGCCGATGACGTCAAACCACTTATAGGATGATTTCAAATAGTATTTTTGATTTTCATAAACAATTATCACTTATCATTTATCAACCTCTTTATTAAACGATATGAAATTCATTTTATTCACTGAATTCCATTGATTTATTTACGATTATTTTGTTACTTCATTAATGCTAGTTTGTTACTACATGTCACACGGCAGTTTAAATAAAAACATCATCTTGTGTGCAAGATTACGCCATTTTTACGTCATCCGCACTTTTTGTCCGACCCCTGATTATAAAATAGTGGACACTTATTTTTTCTCTTGTTCATCAAACGAAAAATGACGGAGATGAAGCACCTCAAACTTCAGGAGTCGGAGCCCGTTATTTCGCACCGTACTAAGGGTGCCTTTCAACCAGAGATGTACTACGCTACGTTGCTATGGATGTGTTTGACATCCATCAACCATATTCATTGGTCCACATAGCATAGCACTGGTGGAAACTGGTTCAATAGGTATGTTTTTATAATGAAAGATGCGCGCTGTGGATGCGTGCATCTTCCTCGAACTGCTACATAGCTTAGCATTAGTGGAAACGGTCACATAGTTTTGTAGCGTAGCGTGCATAGCACATCTCTGGTGGAAAGGCGCCTTAAGTGTTGCACGGCGTGACGTCACAAATGACTTTAACCGGCTATGTCCATAATTTTCTATTTAATGGATTTGAATCGAATTATTTGGCTAGGCAATATCTTCATCATTTTTCGATTAATTATATGTTCTGGTTATCTAACTGAAGAACTAAGTATAATTTTCTAGGACATTAGCTTTAAACACTATAGTCTATTTAAAAAAAAAATGCAAAGACTGAATATGACACGCTCATTGGTTCATTCAAGTATACTCTTGAAGAATATGACGAAGAAAATTTAAAGCTTCTAGTAATTATAAGATTATAACATTATGTTCTTATAAATTAATTGTGTTCGGAAGAAAGATTACTGATACTGAGTGATTCAGGAGACGTGAGCAGGATCATACACTCAGTAATTGATAATGGATAGTTCAAAATCGTTTTTAACCTTTTCGCCGCCACATCAAATACAAAAGACATCACCCATACGCCAGGCTTCTATATTGCAACGCCTAAAATGGAACCTTAACACAATTGAACGAAGGTTGCTTTTGCATTGAAGTAATGGACGTATACATTGGTCGTTGGCGTGGAACCTGCGGTGCGTATATATGAGTCGTTGGCGCCGAAAAGGTTAAGCGCAGCCTCCTCATCTTTAATTCAAGACTGACTGGCTATGTGCTTAGTAAATAAAATTTTCACCTCAATAGCTCAAAAAGGCTGCGTTTCTCCTACGAAATCCGCGAATGAATTATCAAAATCTGGTTTATAAGAGTGTTCATTTATTTTCTTTCATCTACTATTTTAGGTAGTAGTGTAGGTGAAAAATTGTGTTTCGCTCGGCTGTAAAGTTATTTAGCATCTCGTGCCTTTGAAACCCTCGGCTACGCTCAGGATTCTTCTTTTGAACTCGCTTTCCTCAGATTTCAATATAAGCACTCGCGCTAAACAGTAACTTTCTATCCTTGCATAACAAATAATCTCACTAAATACTGGTACAATATTGTAGTTCTATCTTGCTCACGGTCTCCTGAATCATCCTGTGTACTTTTGTTATGCAAATAAGTCTGAGGTAAAACGTGTTAGGTTTTCGTGACAGGTAAGATGAAGCGATTTGAGATTGATTGTTATATGAAAACTGTAGCTTCCGCGGGTATATGCGATAAATACAGTACAGTTTAATTAGTGTTAGGTCAGTCAACTTATTCTTGTATCACATTGCCATGGTGACGTCCCCTGGAAAACGGTTAACAAAAACGAGTTTCTGTGTTTTCTGTGGTTAAAATGTATCGTGTTTGTCGTACTCTCGAACCTATTTTTATATAGACAATTTCCTAAGCACATTAGTAGAAACTCTTGTCAATGTTGTCACTTGAACAACGGGACAGAATAAAAAACAAGAAAAAGTTGCTTGACCGTGAACGTTTATTTGTAATTAAT
Organism: Choristoneura fumiferana; assembly: GCF_025370935.1. Classification (NCBI taxonomy): domain Eukaryota; kingdom Metazoa; phylum Arthropoda; class Insecta; order Lepidoptera; family Tortricidae; genus Choristoneura; species Choristoneura fumiferana. The sequence continues at coordinate 2,001,476 of NC_133501.1, forward strand.
AACGTATATCGTCGTTCGTTTTCCCAAAGAATTAAATGTCTAAACTTTCGCTTTTTTTTCTTCTTCTGTTTGTTCTTGTTTTTAAAAATGTCAATTGTTTGCCGTAAGATGTTTTATTCGTTAGTTTAAAAAAAACTTACGAATAAGTTCCATAAATATCTGGCTAGGTTTTTGCTGCCGTAAGCGCACGTGTGCGTTGATATATTATTTCGTTTATCTCTGACTAATAATTAAGTATTGAGTTTATTTTTGTTGCTATACAATTTTATCCTTCGGAATTGCATGTTTTAAAACGTCATTAGCAAAATTAAGACATTATCGTTGCGAATCCGCTAAGTTTGACAGTATTTTTGTTTTGAGATATAGAAAACTAATTCGGACGCTTAAATGTTAGCTAATCTTAAATTCGTATTTAATTCAAACAATAAAACGTGTTTGCTATTCTTATATATCTATTTATCTTACATATTTATAACCACGTTAGGTGCACTGTTGACTTTTTTAAACATATATCAGTTACTTCATAAACTTGGCAAAATGTTGAACACGTGTTCAACACACGTTAGTTTAAAAAAAAACTTTAGTTTTACCCGTGTTTAAAATATGTTCAATTAATTTAATTGCATCAGTAGTGGCCATTCCAAATATTATATAAGTGATATTACCATAGTAATAAGTGATAAATGTGACATTTTGTGATATCTTTGTAAGATAAAGTACCTAAGTTTTAATAATAATAAAAAAAACTATATTTAATCGAGGCTTGAGAGTTTTTTTATTGTGATTCATATATTATATTTTTTTAATACGGAAAAGCTGTTATGCTCTCTTAGTTGGCCTTTAATTCTATTGGGTTTCACCAATTCTACCAACTTGTACGATTCAAGTACAAAAAGGTAGTCAACATTTTTGGAAAAGTTCAATTATATGCGGCCTTCTTTAAATATAAGAAATATTTTTGTATTGTTGCATAGTAAATATTGGGAATCTTCCATAGTATTAAGACAATTTGTTACAGGATCAATTAACTTTTTCTTATACCTCGTTGCCATGGTTACGTCCCTTGGACAACTCTTAAAACCATGAATTTATATAGGGTGGCTCATTTAGATCGGTCAGTATGGGAAAGTCTGAACTATAAGACATACGAAGATCTGTTCTTAGGAACCATGTCATCGATTTTAGTAACACTGTAAGAAAAGCTGCATTCATACATTTAAAAAAAAACACGTACTCAGTTCGGAAATCGAACCCAGTCGTTTTGAAAAATTAAACGTATATTATTTCCATTTGGATATCGGTAGTGTAGGCCATAAGCAATAAATGTTACTATGAAACACGTATAGATATAGAATGAATAAAATGCGTTGTATTTCATATTCTTTAATAATGTAAGTTATTTTTCAAAACGTCCGGGTTCAATTCAGTTTTTTTTTAAATGTATGAATGCAGGTTTTTTGTTATTAAAATCGATGACATGGTTCCTAAGAACAGATCTTCGTATGTCTTAGTTGCAGACTTTCCCATACTGACCGATCTAAATGAGCCACCCTGTATATTGTGTGGTTAAAATTTATTGAGTCCATTATTTTTATAGACTAACCTAAGCACATTAGTACCATATATTATAACAGTTTTTCTAGGAAACTCTGTCACTGTTGTCTCTTGGACAACGGAACAGGGGACAAAAGAAGTTAATTGACCCTACACCACTATATTGTAGACTTATAAGATATTAATTAGTCTTTAAGTTTTTCTTTCTATTGTGCCATTGAAACGTAACGTTTTGTATATTAAAATACGTCAATTTGTATTGTTCAATTTTAAAGCCAAATAAAAGTTTTGGAAGTTAATAACATTTTTTTATATTTTGACCACTGAAGTTACAGTTCAACCAGAATATTAGTGTCGCACGGGACTCGTCGGTTTTTTTCGGAAGATTCAAATGAGAAAGAAAAAGAAAACCGATCTTTTGTTTCCAGTTCCGAACGACGTTTTAGCAAACTAGTTTGTTTTTTAATTGTAATACAATATCTTAATTATTTAAATGAAAACCCTAGGAAAACTTCGTGATCTAATTCTACACTAAAATTTACTGTTTCGCTGGAATGCACGCAAAACGCTGCTGTTTATTTTCTGTCTGTTTATGCTCATTACAAGCGAATGCTTAAGTGTATCTGCACCGATTTACGATAAAGGTAAGCGTGACTGACAAGGTACCCAACTGTCCGACTCCGGTTTGATTTATTTTGATATATGTTATAGATTAGTCTAAAATACCGGACACGTATTTTGTTTTAGCTGCCCAAACTCAACCTGTTTGGAGAAAATGTCCTTCAAAGTACTGAAAATTGACCAAACCTTCTAATTTCTGTTGAGAGATTTATTAAAATTGATAATTAATTACTGGTTTCGTTATATGTTGGAGAACATGAAAAAAGAATGGAGGCGTGTTTTGTCATTTGACCACAAACTCATTTTTTTTTCGGGACCATGGATCAAGAAGTTTTCAATTCAAAAAAATAACCAAAGGGAAGTGAAGCGACGAAAAGTTTGAAACTTTGACGTGTTTTTTTTAATATAAAATATGAGTGTGGTGAAATGACAAAACATGCGTGGTACTTTGGCCCATATGAAAACCACATAAAAACGTAAAATAAAAACGAGATCGACCAATTAACACCTACCACATGATGAAGAGCCATATTCTCAAAGCAATAATAAAACCAGGACAGAGTTAATTTTAAGGGCCAAAGTACCCCGACCTTACGGTACTTGCAGATTTACAGAATAATGTTTTGCCATCGTATTTTTTCGGAAAAGTTTGTATTCTTGCTTTTTCAACTAGCTTACTTAAGAAAACGACATTAGATATCGTATTACGATGGAAAAGCATTCAGTAGATCTTGTATAGGAGTAAAAAAAAAAGTTTCATTTGTTTATTTATTATATACGCAACACACTGTCAATTCCACCAGGTTAGTTGCTGTCTTTCAATGCTCTGAATATGACTCCAGCTTTTCTCGCAAATTCGTCTGTGGCTTTCTTGAACTTGCGCGATGAAATTACTTTTTTCACGAAATTCAGAAGAGTTGGGGTGTCAAGTTCTATGCCGACTGAAGACTTGCCCCTGTTTTTCTCCGATTCGTCTGTAATAATAAAAAAACGTTTTTCATCACCGTTAAGCTCGTGGTAAACTTCCACGCACGTCAACTTCGAAAGACAGAGGTGCGAGCCGGGGTTCGAACCCACGATCCTCTGCTTGACAGGCCATAGGTCAAACCACTAAGCCACCAAAGCTTTTTTCGGTAGGTGTAATTACGATGAAAGCCGGTCCCGTAATTTTGGCAAATTGTGACTAAATCTTACCGAAATCAAACTTCTTGGATCTGAACAGTGGTCCTGTGTTCATTTTGCCCACCACGTTCTTGACCACTTGTATGAGCTTGTCGACGCCTTCGCTCTTCTTGCCACCTTCGCCAGTGTTTAGACCAATCACGAGGGGTTTGGAGTCCGGCTCCGCGTCGCTAAACATGGTAACAGATAACTTAGACAGTTCTTTTAATAACCTAAGTAATTTAGAAATTTCGCCCTTTTTCACACATCTTACTTCTACGGAACAGACTATACTACGCTACGAAGTGCAAAATTCGAACTTCGTAGCTTGCTGACCCGGTGACGCATATAGTATTTAACACGAGAGTGAGAGGGACAGTACGATACGGACTTCGATTTTCGTATTTCGTAGTAGCCCCGCGGGGAATATGCAAGTTTTTATTTTATTTGTTCTAATTCGGTAGTTGCTGGGTAAAAAAAGATTATCAAATAATATTGGACATTTTCTGTTTCTTTTGTCTCTCAAACAGAAAATGTCAAAAGCTGTGACGTTACGCTGTGCTCAAAGGTATCACACGACGTGACGTCACATGGAACTTTAACTGGCTGTAATTTCATAATTGTTTGTTTAATTAACAAAAGTAAACGTAAGGTATATGTGATCAATATTTCCTAATAATCCCCATTGTAATATATAAAAATATAATATCTGGGTGACCGAGCTCCGCTCGGGCTAAAACTCGGTACCAAGCGTTTTCCCAGAGATAAGACCAAGCGAGATCGATTTTTCATCCCCGAAAACCCCTACATACCAAATTTCATCGAAATCGTTGTAGCCGTTTCCGAGATCCCCGAAATATATATACATAATATACGAGTTATATATATAAGAATTGCTCGTTTAAAGGTATTTGTTCCCTACTCTTATTTTCCTTATAAGGCAACTGTCTTGATATGGTATGGCTCCTCACTGAGTGCCGTCTTATGTGCATTGGCGAGCCCTCTAGCGCCGCTGTATGCAACACACGTCAAGCAACCGCCGTCGCGTGCGCATCTCGTACTTTCGCTACCGTGCCTTGGAGTGAAACTATGTATGCCTAATACTCATCTTTCTGTGCTGTCCATTCATCACCGTGCCTTGGAATGAATGTAGACCCTCTGGACTATCACTGTCTGTTATGCTTTGGTGTGGACCTTCGTTATCTTGGACATTTGGTGTGACCCTTAAGACCCCGGCAACGCTCGTACTGCAAGGAGTTGGCTGCTGCTTCCAGGGATCCAGGCCATTGGATGTCACCAGGTGAGCGAGCCAACCTTCTTCTTGATCGTTGCCTTGAGGCTCCTTTCCTCATACTTTCCTTTCCCTTTCTCCGCTTTCCACTGCCACTGAGCTACTGAACCCCTTTTTCATACCAACATAATTTGTGATCCTTCGAACCGGATGTATTGACTCGAATAAAGTGCCTATTAATAACTAGATAGCAGATGTTAAGAATAGCATTCCTTTGTTTAATTAGTAAGTAGGTAATTAAAACCCTATTTTAAAACAAAACTGTTATCTACGTGGATGATTTGATTTTGTCTTTACATACTATTTACGTGCTTTGTAAATAAGTGAAGACGAATATATATGTTATTAATATCAAAAAAAATAATTACCGTTTATTATAACAGTATATATAAAATAATAAAAACAGGTAGATTGTCGCCGAACCAAATTCCTGAGCAGCCGGGCGAGCTGCGAGACTTGCATCGCTGTTTACCTATTTCAACTTTATTTAAAACGTTATTAACTCGCGTCCTTATTCCATTCTAACAACTTAGTTTTGTTGAAGTTTTGAATGGGATTCGTATTATTTTCTAAGAAATTATAAAGTTTTGTAGACGTATTGACTCGTGTCCTTATTCTGTTGCGCTAGTAAAGTTTATTCCGAGTTTTGTATGAAATTTAGTAGTGCTTTCGATAGTTCTGTTTATTAATTAAGCAGTTGAAAATTTGCATTTATCTGTTTAAAGTAAATAATATTTTGGTTTAAAATGCACGAAATAGAAAAAACAAAACGTAACTTAGCGTTAAAGCGATTGAATGATGCGTACCTCTGTGCAAAGAGATGCCTGGAGCACCCGGAAATGAAGCCGCGTCTTAAGGTTCATCTTGAAAGATTACATAGTTTAGAGGCGTTATTTGAGGAAAATCACGTGAAGATCGTAGCTTCATTGACGGATGCCCAAGATATCGCTGAAGCCGAGGAGTTTAGGCAAAGTTTTGACGAGACATTATTGGAAATTTTCGAAATAAAGATGAGGCTGTTTAAAGACGAAATTCCTTCCGGCAGTAATACCGCGCCTTCCCAACCTGTTTTGTCTCAGAATAATGCCGTGGTGCATCATATTCGCTTGCCGACCATACAAGTCCCAACGTTCGAAGGCGGTTATAAAAAGTGGATCACCTTTTATGATTTGTACCGTACCTTGGTACATGAAAAAAGTGAAATTTCAAAAATTGAAAAATTTCAGTATCTTCTTTCGTCGTTAAAGGGTGAACCTTTAACCCTTCTGTCAGCGTTTCCGATATCCGCTGATAACTATGATACAGCCTTTGACACATTAGTGAAACGTTATCAAAATAAACGCCAGCTGGCCTTTCTAGCATGGCAAGCTATTCTCAATGTTAAGGTGCATAGTAACACCGCGCAAGCGTTCCGAGCACTATTAGATACATTTCAAGAAAACTTAGCTATTTTAAAATCATTGCAACTACCTATCGAGAACTGGGACTTTGTTATTTTTTATACGCTGTTGTTTAAGTTGGATCCGTCGGTTCGTAAAGAGTTTGAGATGACTGTCACCTCGGAGGATATTCCAAGCTACCAGTCGCTTGAAAGGTTTCTCGGGGATTACTGCACCGCCGTGGAGCGCGCGGGCCCCGGTGCGGGTTCATTCCCCGGCGGGCCCGCGCGGCCGGCGGCGGGGGCCGCCCGCGCTGAGAGCGCGCCGCAGCCACAACGCCGTATTAAACAAACGACTCTGGTGGGCAACCAAGCGACTCCGCCTTCGTTACCCCCGCCTCCACCCTGTCAGTTCTGTTCCGGGAAACATTTTATTGCCCATTGTACAGACTTTAAAAATTTAACTATCGCGAATCGTTCGCAAGCTGTCAGTGACAGGCAGCTATGTTATAATTGTTTGCGCGCTGGACACATCGTGTCGAACTGTACCTCTAAAAGCTGCTGTCGGTCATGTGGTCACCGTCACCACTCGCTATTACACTTCAACAATAATACCGCTGCACATAATAATAACAATCCTTTTCAATGCAATAATAATAGTAATGAGAACAGAACTCCATATACGTCAAATGCTCTCGGCTTTCAGGGGCTTTCTAGTAATAATACTTCGAACAAAACTGTGCTTCTTTCCACTGCTCGCGTAGATATTTTAGACAAATGGCGTGCCTTTCACGCTGTTCGTGTGTTGCTTGATTCGGGAAGTCAAGCAAATTATATAACTCAGGGTTTGGTAAACCGTTTGGGTCTCTCTATTTCAAAGAACGCTCCGTCTGTGTTTGGTTTAGGTAACGCGTCTACGCCGGTATTGGGTACTATCCAATGCACCATCCGTCCTGAAGGTCATCAGGGCAACGAGCTCTCTTTCGAAGCAATCGTGATTGATCGTATTTGTGACGACATGCCTTCCGTTACCGTGAAAACCGACTTTGTTGAAAGGTTAGGTTTTATAAGGTTGGCAGATCCTAACTTTCACTGTCCAGGTCCCATTGATCTGTTACTTGGGTCCGAGCTTTGGAACGAGATTTTCATTCAGGGAATGATTCCTGGCGGTAAGGATTCGCCAGTTGGGTTAAATACTATCTTCGGCTGGGTATTTTTGGGTCGCGCCCGCTGTCTAGATAGTGTTCCCGCGCTGTACTCTAGTCTTTCTTCTGTCCAAACTTTGCATGCCCATAATCTAGATGAAGATTTGAAACGCTTGTGGGAGCTCGAGGATTTATCGTCGCAGGAAAAAATTCTTTCACCAGAAGATGCAGCTTGTGAGGAGCACTTTCTGGCTACCTACAAGCGAGAAACAACGGGTAAATTTATCGTTGAGCTGCCGTTCAAGGGCGCTGAGCCGACTTTCCGTAACATGCGATCTATCGCTGAGCGACGTTTTTATAAATTGGAGACGCGTCTGTCCAATGATCCTGTTCTGCGTAAATCCTATAGTGAGTTCATGCAAGACTATCTCGATAGCGGTCATATGACAGAAATTTCTTCGTCAGACACGAAGGCAGCGGTGTCGAACTATATCCCGCACCACTGTGTGTTGACGAATAAACTGCGTGTTGTGTTTGACGCCTCAGCGCGTGATGGCGCGGGTTTGTCATTGAACGACACACAGCACACTGGGCCAAAGCTTCAGAAGAACATTTCATCTATCCTCACACGTTTTCGCCTACACACGGTTGTGTTCACGGCCGATGTTCGGCAGATGTATAGGAATATTTTACTTGCAGATAAACATCGCGACTTTCAGCGCATCGTGTGGCGCTTTGATCCGGGTGAACCGCTTCGAGACTTTCGCCTTAACACCGTGACCTACGGTGTCTCGTCATCTCCGTATCTGGCTTTACGATCCATCGAGCAGTTAGCTGTAACTGAAGGTCACGCTTTTCCTCTTGCAGCTAAGGCTCTGACCATGGACACATACGTGGACGATATTCCGACAGGTGCAGCCTCTGTCAGTGAGGCCCTTGAGTTGCAAGGTCAGCTAATATCTCTTATGTCAAAAGGTGGCTTTGAACTTCGCAAGTGGGCGAGTAATCGTTGCGAATTGTTGAGTCACCTGCCGCCTGAGCACTGTTTGCCACAGGCTACTACCTCTTTTGACGCAGAGTCTCAGACTGTCACGAAGGTCCTTGGCTTAAATTGGGAATCGTCATCGGATTATTTTAAGTACAAGGTTAATCTGTCGGTAGAAAAATGTACCAAGAGAAAAATCCTTTCCGAACTTTCCCGTGTCTTTGACCCATTGGGGTTGCTTTCACCCGTCGTCTTTCTGGCAAAGTGCTTAATCCAGCGTCTGTGGCTCCTTGGCCTGGATTGGGACGAAGAGCCACCGGCAGATATTATCGACTTGTGGCATCAGTTTACCAGTCAACTGGATGATTTGACAGGCATTGCCATACCTCGTCAGATCACTCATCCTCGTGCTGTTGCCTATCAACTGCATGGGTTCGCCGATGCCTCTTTGTCAGGCTATGCCGCTGTCATCTATTTACGAGCCGAACTTGATAATGGTTCATTCAAAACCCACCTGGTCAGCGCGAAATCTCGCGTTGCACCTACAAAACGGATAACATTGCCTCGTCTCGAATTGTGTGCTGCCGCTTTGCTCTCAGATCTTGTGGATACTGTACACACTGATTTGTCTTCTGTGATTACCATTGATTCTGTCTTTGCCTGGTCCGATTCAACCATCACTCTTTCTTGGATTGCATCCCATCCATCCAAATGGAAAATATTCGTTGGCAATCGTGTAGCAAAGATTCAGCGAAAGTTACCTTCCGCGACTTGGAACTATATAGGCACCCATGATAACCCAGCTGATGCGGCCTCTAGAGGTTTGCTTCCAAAAGCTTTACTTATCCATCCCCTTTGGTGGACGGGCCCGAACTTTCTTTTCTTCCCGTGTCAGCAATGGCCTAGATCGAAACTTCTTCCCATGTCATCTGACGTAACAACGGAATTACGTCAAGAAGAAAGGAAGTCAGCTCTCGTTGCCACAAACGAGACTGATTCTCTACAGCAGCTTCTACTCCGGTTCTCTTCCTTGAAGAGAATTTTGCGAGTGACTGCGACCGTGCTTAGGTTCCTGAATCTTTTGCGTAAACAGAAAACATATTCTGGTTCCATTTGTGAACAAGAGCTAGCAGAGGCTCTCTTATCCCTCGTGAGATACTGTCAAAGATCTTGTTTCTACACAGAGATTCAAGCTCTTCAGAAGAATCAACTCCTACCGAAGCCGCTTAGAAAACTCTGCATTTTTTTGTCTACGGACGACGTATTACGTGTTGGAGGAAGACTTCGACACTCTGACCTAGACTACGAAGCTAAGCATCAAGCGATATTGCCTTCAAATCATCGTCTCACAGAGTTGATAATTGATGATGTCCATACCAAGTCATTGCATGCCGGCCCTCAAACCGTTCAATTCCTGTTAGCCCAAAACTTTTGGGTGCTTTCAGCTCGTCGAGCAATAGCTAAACGTCTGTCTGGATGTGTTCGTTGCTTTCGAGCTAAGCCAGTGCTCTCGCAACCTCTAATGGGTGACCTTCCCCGCGTTAGGGTAACTGCTGTCAAAGCCTTTCAACGCGTTGGTTGTGACTATGCTGGTCCGTTTCACGTGATTCTCGGTCGTCGCCGCCGCGGGGTGCGATCGGAGAAAGTCTATCTGTGTCTTTTTGTCTGTCTTTGGAGCAAGGCTCTTCATCTGGAGATTGCTAATGATCTGTCAACTGAGTCCTTCATCGCCGCCCTGCGGCGCTTCATTGCTCGTAGAGGTCGGTGCTCTCTCATTCTCAGCGACTGCGGCACAAACTTCGTAGGTGCGAAAAATCTGTTGTCCACTATGATGGGCAATGCTGCAGCCGGTGAGGCTATAGAGTTTAAAACTATCCCCCCTTCCTCGCCACATTTTGGGGGCGTCTGGGAGGCTGGGGTTCGCTCCGTAAAAAGTCATCTGTCCAGGGTCGTTGGAAATCATTTATTGACTATGGAAGAGTTCCAAACTCTTATAGTGCAGATAGAGGCTGTTTTGAACTCCCGCCCCCTTTGTGCGGTGAGTAATGATCCGAACGACTTCTCAGTTCTGACACCGGGTCACTTTTTAACACTATCTCCGTTAACCTCTATTCCTGACAATGAAGACAGTCAAAAAACGTGTCTGGTGAACCGATGGCAACTGCTTCAGCGACTGCACGCGGATTTCTGGAAACGTTGGCATAGGGACTATTTGAATACTTTAAACCAGAGAACCAAGTGGACAGAAAATAACCGTCCTGTCCGCATTGGAGATCTTGTTCTAATAAAGGACGATAACCTTCGACCGTTGCTGTGGTCGGTGGCACGCGTCTCCAACGTCCATCCCGGATCCGATGGAGTTGTCAGAGTAGCAACTGTCCGCGTAGCGAGTAGTGACTCTAAACCAAAGGAATTTAAGCGACCGGTGGTGAAGTTGTGCGTCATTCCTGTCGGGGAGAACTAAGATTACTGTTTGTTCTTTTCTATCATACCTTACCTTTAAGAATTTCTAAAACATACTTTTATTTTTAAGCTATTAGGAGTCGATTACGATCGAGTCTTTGTAATCCTCTAGGCTACCTAACTATTTTAGAAGAACTGTTATCCTGTTCATCTGCATGTATCTATTTAAAGGTAGTGATCTATTAACTGGTCGTTTTATGATAAGAAATGCTATTGATCCATTAAATCCTGTCCGTGTAACTTTCCCTATAAAACCTTTTCCTTTGTACTCTGGAAATTTATAATTTCGCAGGGTGGGGGGAGTATGTTCCCTACTCTTATTTTCCTTATAAGGCAACTGTCTTGATATGGTATGGCTCCTCACTGAGTGCCGTCTTATGTGCATTGGCGAGCCCTCTAGCGCCGCTGTATGCAACACACGTCAAGCAACCGCCGTCGCGTGCGCATCTCGTACTTTCGCTACCGTGCCTTGGAGTGAAACTATGTATGCCTAATACTCATCTTTCTGTGCTGTCCATTCATCACCGTGCCTTGGAATGAATGTAGACCCTCTGGACTATCACTGTCTGTTATGCTTTGGTGTGGACCTTCGTTATCTTGGACATTTGGTGTGACCCTTAAGACCCCGGCAACGCTCGTACTGCAAGGAGTTGGCTGCTGCTTCCAGGGATCCAGGCCATTGGATGTCACCAGGTGAGCGAGCCAACCTTCTTCTTGATCGTTGCCTTGAGGCTCCTTTCCTCATACTTTCCTTTCCCTTTCTCCGCTTTCCACTGCCACTGAGCTACTGAACCCCTTTTTCATACCAACAGTATTAGATGATTGTTGTTGTTTCTTTAAAAAAATATGGCTCTTTCCATCGGAGGACAATTTTGCCAGTGCCTAGTAGTTTTTGCCGTTGTACGGTAAAAAAATTCTAGAAAATGAAATATGAGAGGTAATGGTGGTTGAACGATGACAGAGCATCTATTAGATGATGATATGGACATTTTGAAATTTCAATTTGACAGAGACATATCATATGCCACAACGACCATAGAAATTCCTTATGTACTATTTTTTTATTGAAAGAGATGAAATGCAAACTTTATTTTATATTAGTAGGCCAACATTTCTATTCCATTTATTATTAATTTTGAGGTTTCGATGCTAAGGATGAAGCCATACGAGCGTATTTTTTTGAGATAATTTAGTGATAACTACTTAAGTAACTAATGCAAACTTTTGTTCTCATGGAATTATGAGAATAAAGGTCTTAAAACTAAATTTAGCTAATTTTTTGAATTACGAGTCGTATTTTCGGTTGCGTAATTTCAACTGCATTCGGTTTTATACAAAAGTCAAGCTTGTGCCACACCCACACGGCGCCTCAAAATTAGTTGTAGGTAGGGGACTTTTGTTTGAACCCTTAAATTATCAAAATTGAAACAAGTTCATGATTCAAACCTCGTCGTTACCTTAGTCCAAATAATTTTACAATATAATAAAAATACAAAAGTCTTGAATCATGTGCCTTCTGGTGCACACTGCTAATTTAAGGGTGGAACTAAAATGACGCGACTCACAACTCAAATAATTAAGCTCCCTAAACTATAAACCCTTATAACTAACTATACCTATCGCTTCTCTCGTCGCTGCGGTCGCTGAAATGTTTCCTAGACGGCTTCTCCGGGGTCTCGCCGGACCCCTCCTTACTCCTTCTATCGCTGTCATCAGAGTGATTGTGCTTCCGCAGAGAGTATGCGTTTAAATGTCCTATAACACCTATATGGACAAATAACAAGATCAGAGTGTGATTGGTTTTTTTGGAGTCTTTTTGTATTTTTTATTTAAACTCCAAATTTGTTACTTTTACGGTTATAGCACGCAGCACGGATTGCTGAGGACCTGGGTTCGATTCCCAGCGCTGGTCTCTTTTTCTGGTTTTTCTGTGCATCCATGTCTCAGTTTGTATTTTCGATAAGCTCAGAGTGTGATGAAAAAACACTCGCACACATTTTTTTGTTTTTGTTTAGTATTTTTTATTTTTCTGAGTGATATTTGATACATCAATCTCCTGACTGTGGGGAGGAGCGCTCCTTGTCCTAGAGCACAGGTTCTGCATATCTAGGGGAAAGCTGGCCAGTAGATTTTCTAGGTGGGCAATTTTTTTTAATGATTGGTTATTTTGGAGTCTTTTTGTATTTTTATTTCAACTCCAAATTTGTTACTTTTACGGGTATCCCGTGAAACCATATCGAAAATACAAACTGAGACATGGATGCACAGAAAAACCAGAAAAAGAGACCAGCGCTGGGAATCGAACCCAGGTCCTCAGCAATCCGTGCTGCGTGCTATAACCCCTACACCACCGCTGGACAGGAATTTAGACACGAATTTTTCCTATGCATACATATCTCAGGTTGCAACCTGACCTGGGTTCGATTCCCAGCGCTGGTCTCTTTTTCTGGTTTTTCTGTGCATCCATGTCTCAGTTTGTATTTTCGATAAATTTTTTTAAGTCAGGCGGCTCTGTGCCCCTACTTTCAAAGGTACCTGTACCCTTAGTATAAGTTTTCGGTTACAAAATACGTCTCGATCGCGTTCGCGTTAAAATCTCAATTTGTATAGAAACACGAACAGCGCCTCTAGCGGAACGTTTGCGATGTTCGTGTTTCCATACAAATTGAGATTTTAACGCGAACGCGATCGAGACGTATTTTGTAACCGAAAACTTACACTAAGGGTACTGCTAACTACAATTAAGTAGTCGTCTATTAAGGCCGTCTCATTTTTGTGGATACTTTTATGTAAAGATGGCCGAAATTATACAGTTTTTTTTGGTATCTGGTAGAAATAGAGGCACTCTAACAAATAATCGAAAACGACATCAAAATCAACAGCTAATTCGTAAAAAATGCGATCAGGAAAATGAGGCGGTTCAAACACTCGAATAAGCCCATTAGCCAGCGCTGGCCGATCAACGCGTTGGCGGGCAAAATCAAATGTTTTGGTGGGCCATTTTGGCCCGCGGGCCTGAGTTTAGCCAGCGTTACTATAAGCCTTATTGCAAAGTTGGTCAAATCCTTAAAGTATTTACAAGGGTGCCGTTTTTGCCAACTGAGGTACGCAACCGTTACAAGTAAGAAAACCCACTATTATTATAAATGCAAAAAATTGTAGTCTGTTTGTTCGTTTGTTACTCAATCATACTTAAAAAGCTGGACAGATTTTGATGGAATTTTGCACATAGGTAGACTATGACCTGGGCTAGGACATAGGATATATTTGATGCCGGTCAAGTGTTCCTGTAGGATAAAATTAAGTAAAACATACAAAATCTAAAATCCACGTTATGTATAAAATTTTCCGCGCGGGCGAAGCTGCGGGTAAAAGATAGTATCTTAATAAGACAAATAAAAATTATATATTAGTAACTATAGGTACAGGACTAGATATAGTTTGGGTAGATCTATGTACCTACCTATTTCAAAGATAACTTACCGATCAAAATGAATACAATTAAATATTTCATTTTGCAAGTTAGCCAATGCGTTGCCTGCAGCCAGAATTAAAACAATGAGAATAATTTATAAACTACCAATATCAAATAATTGAATGGTTTATTACTTTTCATTATTAATTTTACACTTGTTATACACGCAATAAATATTAATGGTTATTAACTGATAGCTTGATTAAATGTTGTAATAACCAGTTATAACCGTCTAGATTACAAAATCCTCACCAACATGATAAATGCGAAAGAAACTGGCTGTCTGTCTGTTACCATGCCTGAAACCGCTGAACAGATTTAGAAATTACCTATATGGAGACTAGCAACCCGCCCCGGCTTCGCACGGAAAATAAAAAAACCGGCCAAGTGCGAGTCGGGCTCCCGCACGAAAGGTTCCGGAAGCTTCCGTACCTATACAACTTTAGACATTAGCAAAAAACACGTTTGCTGTATGGCAGCCTCCCTTAAATATTTTGATATTATTTTAACTTAATTATTTATTTTTACAAACAACATCACGCCTGTGTTCAAAATGGGGTAGGCAGAGCACACGAAACGTCTTCGGAGCCACTTTTAGCAAGTTTAAAGTTGGACAAAAAAAAGGTACAATAGTGACAGGTTGCTAGCCTGTCGCCTATGGTATACCTCCAATCAATTGCACCTCTCCATCTCTTCCGTGGATGTCGTAAGAGGCGACTAAGGATATTAACGCCATCTTGCGATATTTCGCCGCAGTGAAAACCCTCATTGTTGTGAGGTGTCCAAATCGCTCGCCATCGACTCTTCGGTCTACCTCTTTTTCGATGGCTATCCCACGGAACGGAACCTAATGGGATTTCGCCCACTGTTGCCCATTAAAAAAATAAAAATGTATTCAAAATATTTTATTAAATATCAGTACAGTTTGCATCTGATTAAGATTTTCATTTCACACAAATTACACGATAATTTCATATTGCATTAAAAAAATACAAGTCACATTCAGTGAATTAATAATGGAAGGAACAGGAATGTTGTCTGCGTGTTTTTACTCCACGACCAATGTCGCCACTCCGCCTTTACCGCTGTCTGTGGTACCTTTTTTTCTTTTTTTATAGGATTTAGTACTCATCGACACAATTTAACTCATTTTGAATCATCATCTTTGCCATAACTAATTTTTTAAGCAATTAACTGCATTACTGAGTAAGCTAGAAAAATACCTAAAGCCAGCGTGTATTGTAGTTACAGCCGCAAACTTAAACAGGATTCTTTAACACCCTGTATGCTCTATGTATTTGTGAAACCAAGATACTAAAATGACGTTTCATGTGTTGCCTGTTTTTTACATCTCATAAATAGTGATGTGCCACAACCGGTAGTCACCGAAAAGTTTTGATAAGTACCTGTTATACGTAAAAAAAAATGAACGGATCTGTGACGTACTAAACACACGTAGGGCACTTAAGACATTCTAAAAAAGGCAAAATGTGTCTAATGAAATTCCACCGTTTTGATGTCGTATAAGTATTTAAATTTCATTTTGATACGAGGCAAGTTCTGCCTTAAAGCTCATAAATGCTTATGGAAAGTAGAATATTGAATGCTTAAATTTTATTTTTGTTTCCATAAAATATTATGTTTTATCGATTATTTGCAATTATGTCGAAAACCCAATGATATTGCATATAAACAGCGAAAACCCAAATGAAGGAGAAGCATCACCAGTCACATTATTTTTACATTTGACATTTCATACTGTCACTTTTGTATCTTGGTTTAATAAATAGAGTATAGGTACCTACAGATGTAGTGATTAAACCTTTCCCAGAACATTATCTCGGATGTTAGTACTTGGTTAGTACCCATCAAGACAGCGCAGGGGGAGGTCGCATCGACGGATTAATAATCGATATACTTATGCAGAGTGGTTACCACCTTAGTGGTTTTTTTTTAAATAATAAAATAACATATTGATAGGTATACTTCAAAGTCGTTGTTTGTCATTTGTCACTAATAAATATTCCATTTATTTAATTCAAACATGTCACTTATTAATATGTACAATAATTTTTCTAACCAAGTCGGCAGCATTCGGAAAGTAGTCGTGTGCTCCGAATTTTCACGATGGTAACGGATTATTCACTGCATCTGTACCTACACTATACTTCGTTTTTTTAGCATTAGAAATAGGGTAAACAATCTTGACGAATCTTTTTAAAGAAAAACGGTTTTAAAAAAACAATAGCTATTACTTATAATACTAAAATAATGTAAATGATCATATGACCTTGCTAATTGTTACATATTCATATTTATTCATTCAAATTCATATACCTACATATTTGCTGTGACTTATTTTTCAAGTGTTTTTCAATAAAAAGACACTTCAAGATCGCTTACATACCTTCTTTCTAATGCTAAAAAAACGAAGTATAACAAATGGAGCTGGTCAATCAATTGTCAACATTTCTACACAACACTCATATTTTATTCAAAACAAAGAGTTCAAAACAGACAATTAATCTGTCATCTCCCAGAATAACAGGATCAAAGGAATTTGGGCACAAATTTGTGCCTCTGGGAGAGGACAGGTTAATAGACAAAGCGAAAACGGATAGATGACACTATACAACAGTAATTTCAAGAAGCAATTCCAGTAAAAAAACAATTTTCAATACGGTATTTGCGAACTCCTGGGTCAGCCAATCATTTAAAATAAAAAAATAATTAACAGTGATTTAAAAATAATATATTTATCTGTCTCTATCTAAAACGCTTTTCTCTATGCAGCGGGTGAGTCACATGAAGGTATACCTATCTTTCCCTGTATAATATGATGAATTGCAAACCTTTATAATCCTGTTATGTGTAAGTAAAGGTAGCTTAAAAATTGTTATTCTGATCGATAACGAGATGGTCAAGCTTTGATTTCTAAAATAAATAAAAAATAGACAAATACCGTTTAATTGCAAACATAGATTTTTAGTTACTTAAAAAAAATAGTCGATTGAATTGGCAAATAAGTAACGTCATAACTATACTCCATTTATTTTAACATTTGAAACTTAACGGCAAAATTTGCAGACGTTTTTAAATGAAACAACGAAACTATTTAAAATTGTGTTAACTTCTTTAATAAAAACATAATAATAACCGCTAATAACTGTACAAGTAGGTGTTTTTAGTCCATTTGTGTTCGAAATACCGAGAAACGTGTGTTAAGCCGCGTATCCATTAGAGCAGCCTCAGGCCGAGCACCGCAAGCCGAGCCATATTTTGTCGGTTTTTTGGCCGTGCTCAAAGGAGCCTCAGTCTGGGCCGTGCCTTAGGCAGCGTCTCCACTTGCGCGGCCTCGGAGCGAGGCAGCCGCTCGGCCCGAGGCTGCCTCTAATGGATACGCGGCTTAACAATTTGACCGTTAATTCAAACCTTAAATTAAACGGAGTATAGCTATTGCCACACAAAAACTATGGGAAATCTAGTTGAGAGTTTATAAAAGTACGTCAGTTGATTGGTGGAGACATCATCTTTATAATAAAGATTTAATTTCAGTAATTTATTTCAAAAATATTTCCTAATAAGGAACAATCGGAACATTTAAAAAATAAACACGATTAAAATTAACTTAAAACAATTACATTTAAAGCGAATTAAGCACCATTACAAAATTAAAAGTATTTTTTATTTACAAAAAATAGTTGCTAAAGAATAACATTGGACTAAATTGAAAATAAATTATGATATGGCATTCAAGAGTGCACTTAAGTATATTTAGGAGTTATAATAAAAAAAAAAAACAAATTTAAGAAAATTACGGTTATAAAATGAGCAACCAACTTACAATTTACTTGTAACCTGGAATATTAAAATCTTTTAAACCTGTGTTTTTTAGGCACTCCTCTGTATACATTTTTAAGTAAATAAAGGTAACATTTAAAGTCCTAACAAAACTCAACACAAATTATGGCTAACATCGTGTAGTCGCACATCATACTAATAAACACACTTATAACTATTTCCACCAGGGTTGCCAACAATACTACAATATATAATATTGTACTATATTTTGACTCTGTGTACTACCTAAATACTGTTGGTTGTACACAAAAATAATACATTTCCATCAGTCTTACACATACTCGTACGTTTGGATTGGCCGTTTTTACTATAAGAGTTTTAATCTTTATTAAATACTTTTTAAATCTCAACGTTCACTAAGTATTTTTTACACATTGGGCTTTACAATATTATATTTGGCCAAAAAATAGTTGACAACCCTAATTTCCACATAGTGTATCTGTGGTGCAACTAGGAACTCGATGACAGCCATAACTGAGCTGTCAAACACTTGCTCTACTGTGTTATAGTCTATGGTGATCAGAGGGCGTACACCTAAAACGTATCTGATATGACGCTCGCGATCGCAATCAAATGACAGTTTTTGTACGTGAAATATGTCATTTGATTGCGGTCGCGAGCGTCAGAAACGTTAGGCAATACAAAGAATACAGACAAAGATTTAGAAGTATAGATACGCTCTTACCATACTTTGACTTCACTCATTTGGAATCATGATAGAGAAAGTTGTGTTGGCAATTAATGTTACACTTTTTCGATGTGAATGTATATCTAGACTTCTAAATCTTTGATCATACTATATTTTTATAAAAGTCTTTGTCATAGAAAAAGTCTGAGGGATTAGAAAATATTCCTTTAAATAACACTTTTTTACCCATAAATAGTAGCATGTATTTAAGTTTAATTAAAATCTCAATGTAAGTGAAGTTTATATATCTTCTTTTTGAGAAATAAATGTTCTTAACCTGAACATCACCGACACCGTTGTCAATATGATTAGTAGGTATCGTATAGTAAGTGTAAAGAATGTTGCAATATAAAACGTAGAAGTGGTGCCGTCGCGTCAGTTTTTTTATATTCCTGGCCAGCCTTTAACTGTATTTTTTCAGAATTACGTAACTTTGAGTTCTTTTTGCTTAGAATCATTGACACTATTTGGAGGAAGAAAAAAGTGTCCCCAATTTTTCTGCCACTTTTGTGACTTTTTTTCATTACCTTACAGTTTAATTAAATGGGTCGTTCGTTACAAAATGGGCACAGATAAGTTGTATGACAAATTTGGGAAATTCGTCAAAATCAAGTCTTTAGTAAGAAAAACCCAGAATTGCCTACCTGATTTTGAAAAAACCTACATTTAAAGTGAACATGTCCTTTTCCTTTTAACAACAGTACGTTTCTTTAACAATAGCTGAGACTTCAAATACAATATTACTTATACAATTTATTCGTTATTTACCAATATGGATATCCGGATTTAAAAAATCTTTAAACCAAATCAGACGTTGAAAAAAAAAACAAATAAATAAACTGACAAAGATTAAAAACATTTTCTTAATTGTAGTCACTAAATAATAAGTAAAATCTCTTACAAACTATTTTTTTTTACAAAATTTATTTGGTCTGTACATATCTACCTACCTATTGTAAAGGCTACCTTAAATATATCTTTAAGGAATTAAGTACGTTACGTAGGTAATATCACAATATTGTGATTGTAATAAACAAAATTACATGCATTTACTATCCAAAGCATAAAAATACTTCATCTTGCACGCGTTACATGAATATTTGCTAAAAAATCTTTTTAACATCAAATTAGCAATAGAACTTTATTAAAGCCAGAAAGATTATTCTACAAAGTTGCGACAATATTGAATACGAATAAAAGATGAACTGAAAATGTCGACTTATTTTTGCCATCAAACCTTAAAAGTAACTCCATGCGAAAGCACGTCTGTTGAATTGTCAAATTCAAATTTGACAATGAAATTGACATAGCTAACTATGCTCAGTCGAACTTATTTGTGATTTTATTGGTGTTTCTCTGAATATAGTTCACCATCAACTTAGACCATTACCTCTCATATTTCGTTTTCTAGATTTTTTTTACCGTACAACGGCAAAACCTACTAGACACTGGCAAAATTGTCCTCCAATGGACAGAGCCATATTTAAAAAAAAAAACTAATCTAATCTATTTGCGTTTCTTTTACATGCCAATCCCCTTGTTTTTTCTATTACATGAATTCTGTGATTTTTACTGCAACGGAAGACATCGAACTTTCTCACACCTACGAAGCAGGGGGCTACTACGAACTTGGATTAGTTGGATTTGCGAGTTTCGTAGTAGCCCCTCAGTTCAACGACGTGTTAAGTTCTCGATCCGCACTGGGTCTGCATGGAAACTGCATCGAGTCATCTCAATCTGAGAGGAAGCCTGGCGATAATGATGATGAATCAATCCTATGTGTAGATCCCATATGTAGATCAGAAGGTCCTATGTCCATAATGTCCAATTTTAAATAATCTCAGTGCACAGATACATTAGTAAAATTCCTTTCGTAAAAAAGTCTAGAACACTCGCAAGCACAAAATGGCTGCTAACATCAAGATGGCGGCAGGCAAAAGCGCGGGAACTCCGCAGACTAAAACGTCGCTGGGATACAGATTTGGAGGGGGAGCTTCTTCACCCCCTTTACAGTATTCACCGCGGGCCTAGAACGAAAGATTTTTTCAAGTCATTATTTGATCAAGCCAAACTTTTAAGTAGACATTACTACTGCAACCATGTTCAGGGCCCAAAAATTCTAACCAACTTAGATGACAGTCTTACCGCAAACTCTGCCCCGCAGACCTCTCGGCAGGGAGGGCAGACCACTCCCCCCTTGTGGAGCCACCCCCTTTTGATGATCCGCACCTGCTGCGCTTGCCCAGCATGGTAGCACGTGTACGAGTAGTTGCCGACCTGAATCACAAGATAATATGACTTAGATCTAGTGAAAAACATCATTTTGTAGGATAACTTCGTATTTATCTTGCTTTCAGTGAACTAAACTAAACAAACTAAGTAAATATAATGACCCGGATAACTCACGTCTTAAATCGAGTTTAGCTCGACATGTTTCGGGCTAATCCGTAGCCCTTCGTCTTCGGAGCAACGCGACTCAGCGGCTGCTGCAACACGCGCACTGCAGCAGCCGCTGAGTCGCGTTGCTCCGAAGACGAAGGGCTACGGATTAGCCCGAAACATGTCGAGCTAAACTCGATTTAAGACGTGAGTTATCCGGGTCATTATATTTAATATGAGTGAGTCTCACGGTAGTTTCATGTTCAAAACTAAGTAAACTTCAGTGAGTTAGTTGCAAACTTTAGCTTCAGTGAACTAAACTAAACAAACTAAGTAAACTTCAGTGAGTTATCGAAAATACAAACTGAGACATGGATGCACAGAAAAACCAGAAAAAGACAGGAATTTAGACACGAATTTCGACTCCCATTTCGGCTGGGTTCGATTCCCAGCGCTGGTCTCTTTTTCTGGTTTTTCTGTGCATCCATGTCTCAGTTTGTATTTTCGATATGGTTTCACGGGATACCCGTAAAAGTAACAAATTTGGAGTTGAAATAAAAAATACAAAAAGACTCCAAATAACCAATCATGGTTCAGTGAGTTAGTTGCAAAAAAGTTCGTATTTAACTTTTCCAACAAAATACGGTGGCAAAGCATTATTCAATACATCTGTATTATCCGCAGAGAAACGGCTAGATAGAGCGGTTAAACGGAATGATTCTCGTTTTTAGGGTTCCGGAGCCAAAATGGCAAAAACGGAACCCTTATAATTTCGCCATGTCTGTCTGTCTGTCTGTCCGTCCGCGGCTTTGCTCAGGGACTATCAATGCTAGAAAGCTGTAACTTTGCACGGATATATATGTAAACTATGCCAACAAAATGGTACAATAAAAAAATCAAAAAAAAAAAATTCTTAGTGTTACCTCCCTCTCCCATAGACGTAAAGTGGTGATTTTTTTTCTCATCCAACCCTATAGTGTGGGATATTGTTGGATAGGCCTTTAAAAACCATTAGGGGTTGCTATGACGATTTTTCGATTCAGTGATTTGTTTGCGAAATATTCAACTTTAAAGTGCAAATTTTCATTAAAATAGAGCGTCCCCCCCTCCTAAATCTAAACCAGTGGGTGGAAAAATTTGAAAAAATTCAGGATGGTAGTAAGTATATCTAACTTACAAGGAAAACTATAACGGTTAAGTTTGCTTGAGAATTATTAGTAGTTTAAGAGTAAATAGCAGCCTAAGGTATAAAATATACCTAAACTTGGAATATTCTGTACAAAATACGAAATCCTTAGAAAACTATTACTTAATTGTTTCGTAACGGCTACGGAACCCTATTTCGACACGCTCTTGGCCGGTTTTTTATGCTCACATCACGGCGAATATTCGAGCATTTTGACGTGTCAGTTAAACATCATTTCCCACGTTTATTAGCACAACGGAGGGACAAGTTGCAAGAATTTTGATCATATTTAGGGTCTGTTTCACCACCCATTGATCAATTTTAACTCACGGATAAATGTGATGCCGTCTTCGAACAAACAGAAAACAAACTAAAACTTGGAAGATTCCGTATAAAATACGAAATCCTTAGAAAAATATTAGGTACTTTATTTTTTCGTAATTGCTACGGAACCCTATTTTGGGCGTGTCCGACACGCTCTTGGCCGGTTTTAATAATACTTGCCGAAAAGGTAGTGAAAAAAAAAACTCCGCCAAACAATAATAATAAATATCTACCCGACAGCTTCTTATAGCTTCATTATCATGAACCATTACGTCTGGCGGGTGGCTGGGTGGCGTGACTGAAATTGCGGGATTTAGGAATTCCCAAGAATTGAAAATGAAAAAGTTTATTCCACACACAATATACATACAATTATTACTACTAAAACAATAAAAAACAAAAACATCAAAAATAAGCAAACAAAAAAATTACATCAGCGTCTTCACTTATGTTGTGCGACGAGCACCAGAGCAAAATTTCTGCATATCAACGGGTCTCTCTCTGACTCGACCTCGTATTTGAAATTTTAAGAAATTCGCATAATCATTTTAGATACACGTCTTAAAGTAGATACTCCAATTTTTCATATACTTTATATACCAGGTTGAGTCAGAGATCCATCGATATAATATTTGACTATACCAACTAAAACTATGTATGGTGTTGCCAACACTTACCACAATATGCAGTCTTCCACTCTCGCACTTATATTTGTAGCAACCCGATCCCCAGTGTTGCCACTCTCTTATCTGAAAACAATAAGATTTTGGTACAACGTACTTCTCTAGTTCAAATTTTGGGATTTTATAATGGAATATACCTAGGTATAAGTAGATTATGTGTTATAACAAAAAAAATACCAGTCAAGTGCGAGTCGGACTCGCGCACGTAGGGTCCCGTACCATTATCTAAACAACATTACACATTAGCAAAAAAACACGTTTGTTGTATCATGTATGGGAGCCCCCCTTAAATATTTATTTTTAATTTATTATTTCTTTTTAAAGTGAATATACGACTAAATATTCTATGAATATTCCAAGCGTCTATCTGTTGCCGTTATTAATATCGAGCAAAATACGGCAAAAAAATCACGTTTATTGTATAATAATAAAAAGTAATATAATAATCCATTTATTTTAATCAACAGACAGACTCATACATGTTTGCCGTTAGTAAAATCTTAAAAGCTAACGTCCACTTGCAGGCTTTTTAATCTAGGTTTAATTAAGTGGTCTTAAGTCCTGTCAGATCCATACAAGAACTGTCAGTTTAAGACATAAATCGAAATTTAAAAAAACCTACAAGACGTCTCCTAAGTGTTAGTTTTAAATAAGAGCCCCTTAATTTATATATTTTATTCTGGTTTTAGTATTTGTTGTTATAGCGGCAACAGAAATACCATAATCTGTGAAAATTGCAACTGTCTAGCTATCACGGTTCATGAGATACAGCCTGGTGACAGATGGACAGACGGACGGACGGCGGAGTCTTAATAGGGTCCCGTTTTTACCCTTTGGGTACGGAATCCTAAAAAAAAACATCCATCCGTCCAACCGTACTAGCGTGAAGGAGTAAGACAGATTCTATCATGTCTAAAACAAAATGAACTTGGATAATAATACCTATACAAGTATACATATCATCACCGACCTGTCTACATGATTTCTGTTCCCACACTCGATCGCTGTGGTCGAAACATTTGGAGTGTGCACCGTAGTTCTCCAAAGCGAAGTTAACATCAGTCTCTGTAAAAAAAATAGATTTTGGTAAAAATTTCATTTTTAACAGGAACAAGGTTTTTTTTGCTGACTGTACTTTTTGTTGACTGTACTTGTATTGTCACCCAAACTACATTTGCATACCAAATTTCAAGTCGATGCCATTAACCGTTGAAGAGTTCTGGCCGGACTACCAGGATGTCACTACCAAATTATTGTATTGTCACGCAATTCACATAAGTAAGTATACCAAATTTCAAGTCAATCCAACTACTGGAAGTTGGTCGAATTTAACTTGCAAGATTTGATTACAGACAGACAGACAACGGGACAGGTGAAACTAAATAAAAGCTTGTAAATATCAGGTACCTGACAAAGGTTCTCTGGTCAGTAGAAAAATAAATAAAAGGGATACAATGGGATAGCTATAATCTTACTAGGCGTGTTCTCATCATATTCGCATCGACTCCCGCGTATCAGCACGCTTTTGTGACGCCATGTGAACTCCTGAAGGTAGGGGCAGTAGTCAGCCAGGGAGACGGAGCCGCCGTAATGGGCCTCCTGGCCGGGGGGGACGTTAGGGAGCGTGTCGAAATGCTGAAACATGGGCAAACGATTATTAGGTAATTTAATTTTTCATCATCAGTCCACTACTGAACAAAGGCCCTTAGAACGCCACAATGAACGACAACTCGCCACTTGCACCCACCGGTTGCCCACAATTCTCACGATGTCGTCAGTCCACCTAGTGGGAGGCCTGCCAACGCTTCGTCTTCCAGTTAGTGGTCGCCACTCGAGGACTTTTCTCTCCGAACGGTTGTGTTCTTTGAGCGATGTGGCCTGCCCATTGCTACTTCAAAATTCCCATTTTTTATATCGAATAGTATAAATTGTGCCGACTCAGCATATTATTGCGGATGTCTGGTAAATACCTGATAAGCACGTGGCAGTATGTTGTCATGTCGGACCAGATTGCAGAGCACTACAGCTGTGCGCTTTGTGGAACATTGAGTCCTCAAGGGATTGCCTTTGATCCTTTCACAATATGGCGCCGGGTTTTTCCGTCTGAAATACAATTTTATAGGTTAAAATAGGTCCTTCAACAACAAGGTATATAATAGTATTGCAAACTAAATGACTAGTATCCGCTTCGTATTTATAGACGTCACCCTAAAAGAATAAACAAGTTTTATGATTAAGTTGAAGCTTTTGATACTAAAATAACTTACTCATCTGCATCTTTTCCGTCATAGCTTGTAAATATAAATAAGTAAATGCATAAATAACTTAGGCATATTTTATAATACTACGCTTCTCGAACAAAAAAAAACAAAGTTTACTCAGTTATTTCTCGGAATAAAATATGGAGTCGCTCAAGGCACTAACCTTGGAAACATTTTCTTAATCCTTTATAGAAACTCATTGCAATAGAGACCAAAACAAACAGTAAAGGACATTTAATTTAAAGACGAAAACTATAATAACTATTACAGGTACAAAAACAAAAAACAGGACTCTCACAGGGCCAAATATAAACAAACAAACACACATAACATATGACTTACTCGGAGGTCGTATTGTCCTTGGTTTCGCTTGAAAAAGAGAAAAAAATATGAATTGTAGTCAAAAATCAATCAAAACCCAGAACTTTCAACTGTTAGGGTGCCCAACAGTTAACGGAGATTTATCACAAATGAAAAATAGCTTATCACAGATTACACGAGCTTGCCAAAGGTCAGTGTTGTAGAGTCACTAAATTCACGGTTATAAATGGAAATTAGGTTTGTAAACATTTATGTGGTCACCAGGAAGGTTACAATTATCACAATTTACAAGAGAAGTCAAGACTGTTCCAAGTAATGTCCGAGTTGTACCTCAACCTTTAAGAAGCTAGGGGGTATCTAATTTGTTCTTTAGTCAAGATAGTTCTAATTCTAAATAATGCCAGGGTTGTACCTCAACCTTTGCGTGTTGAGCCACTGCTTGCATGATGTGGTGGCGAACCCGCAGCCCAGCCCGCGTCCCCACGCCAGGGGGGCCGCCCGGGAGTACTCCGCGCGGTACCAGCCTGTGTCCTCCATCAGAGCGAAGGTGAGGCGGCTAAAGACCGAGTTTTGGGTGTGGGTGCCTGTCATCGCTTCGTTCTGGAAGTAATTTTACAGGTTTTATATCTTGCCGTGTACTGAGACCTGTTCTATTCTATACTTCGTTTTTTAACATTAGAAAGAATGTAGGCGATGATGACGTGTATTTTTTTGAAAAACAATTTTGAAAAATAAATTGTTTGATTAGGTTAGGTTAGGGTATTTCCTAATAGCAAAATTTCCATTCGCATTTTTTCCAAATACTTATTTTCCAATTTTAATCGACGCAGAAACACAGGTAGGTGTACTCGTAGGTTATGTCAAGTTTGCATCAGCCCTAAGGGCCAAAATCACACAAAAGTAGGAGCTCCGCGCGAGCGGAGCTCCGTCGATACTGTTTTTGTGTCGATTTAAGTTGGGGAAAAACGAGATTGTGAAAATAAGCTTCAGTAAAAACGATAGTGGGGAAAAAACAAAAGTTCCGTACAAATCTAACAAATCAAACCGACTTTAATGTACAGTCGCCACGCCATCATATATTTCGGAACGGCCAAGGTGATCAAAAATATCGATAAGTACATGAACTCTAGAGTACATGTGCCGTTATTTTTGACCACCTTGACCGCTCAGAAATATCTCGCACCTTTAAAATTAAATTGAAATAATTAGAAATTTTCTCATTTAAAAATTAGACCATATTGTGTTTTATTTAAAGTTTATGTCGGAAATCTGAATATTTCGAATTTAATTTTAAAGGTGCGACTGATGGCGCCTGTATCTGTTTAAGTTCATAAACTCCAGCCATAAACAATACAGTCCTTGTATATGCATGTAAATTCTTTATTGTCCATCCATCCCAGCCTATATACGTCGCACTGCTGGGCACAGGCCTCCTCTCAGAACAAGAGGGCTTGGGCCATAGTTCCCCACCGGCCCCAGTGCGGATTGGGAACTTCAGGTTTGTACAGGTTTCCTCACGATGTTTCCCTTCACCGCAAAGCTCGTGGTAAATTTCAAATGTAATTCCGCACATGAATTTTGAAAAACTCAGAGGTGCGAGACGGGATTTGAACCCACGATCCTCTGCTAGAGAGGCGATAGGTGAAACCACTAGGCCACCACGGCTTTTCCACTCTTTATTGACGACCGGATTGCTAAGTGGTTAGAGAACCTGACTCCGAAGCTTGAGGTCCCGGGTTCGAATCCCCGGCCGGTGCAGATATTTGTATGAATAATACGAATGTTTGTTCTCAGGTTTTGGATGTTTAATATGTATTTAAGTATGTATTTACCTATATAAGTATGTTTATCCGTTGCCTAGTGTCTATAGTACAAGCTTTGCTTACTTTGGGACTAGGTCAATTGGTGTCAAGTGTCCCATGATATTTATTTATTTATTTATTGTACAAAATATATAAACACAATTGACAAACGTTGAGATACATGTTGGTTAAAAAAAGTCACTACTTTGTAAAAATTTCGTATCTAAAATCAATATGTCAACAAAATTGAACCTTGACACAATGTTCATAAGGTTCACTATGAAAAAATATCTATTTTAAGGTACGAGATCCTTACACTTTAATACTTTGTCACTTTGGCCTTCTGAAAATTTTATACAAAAGTTCAAACAAAGTAAAATAATTAAGTATTATTATTATTAAATATATCTTTGACCTCGACTATTATACAAAGGCGAACTTATCCCTTTAAAGGATATATTTATTCTCTTTACTAACCTCGAACAGCCTTTTCTCCCAATGTGTAAGAGCAGTTCCATCCCCACCCTGGTCTTCCAACTCGGCCCCCTCCAGGGTAGAGCAGTTGAAGTGGTCACGCACCTTAAGAGAACAATGAGATTTGAAATGAGAAACACAACTTTAAGTTAGCCTTGTATTGTACCCTAGTATTTTAAATCTGATAATTTGTGACATCATCACCAACACATAGCAAGCAGTACAAAAAACAGGTATATACACAGACTTGAGGTAAGCAATAGGCGGCCTTATCGCTTCAGAGCGATCTCTACCAGGCAACCTTTACAATGAATTTACATTACATTACAGCAATATCAAGAATACATAAACATTTATACAATACACATACACAACAAATCCAAATAGATATGTTACATTACTTATGTCTTAGTATTTCATTTTTTCTTATTGAATTTTCCGACACGATTATTATTAATTATGTACGTCGTTAGTCGTTAGGCACAACATACAGGACTATTTTAATTTTACGTGACATCTATGTATATTTATTTGTAACTACTCGTAATGTTACACATTAATATATATTTTAAAATGTACAGTCAAAAGCTTGCATTAGTTAAAATGTCATTTTCAAAAAAACATATTTCTTACAGGACTTTAGAGCTCTTTAGAGAGAAGTTCTCTCACCTCTTTCACCACTCTAGGAGTGACGATCATGTGGAATGTCCTCTCCACGTAGCCCCCCCTAATCATCCACTTCTTCCTTGTGATGTTCCTCACCACGCGGTCAGACCATTTGTGGATCTGGAGCCTGCAACATTAAACGAGTTTCTTAAAATTGGTTATTGCTTATTGATTAATTTGTGTAATTAGGTAGTCGGGTAGTTTGTATAATTGGGTAGTTGGGTAGTTGGGTAGTTGGGTAGTTTGTGTAATTGGGTAAGCCCTAAGATGTTGTAAACGTGAAATTTAGCGTTGCAAATGAGGATAGGAGGGAAAAACACTTACTCTTCGTCTAACGGCGGGTTGCCGGTGTCAGGTCGTCTCTCCATCAAGGGTTCACCGTTGTCATCTCTGGAATTAAAACCAATATTATTTTTCTATAATAAATATCATGGGACAATTGTTGACACTAATTAACTTGACCCAAACTAAGTAAAGCTTATGCTACGGGTACTAGACAACGGATAAACATACTTATATAGATACAAACATTCGTATTATTCGGTTTGCGATGGTACATACACGTACTGTAAGTATTTACGTACGTATTTTCATACTGTAAGTTTTGCTCGTTGCAAAAAAATCTTGTTAAAATAAAGCTGGCAATCCAAAATGGGCACCACATCATTCTAGGGTGGGCATCTCCCTAAACAAATATAGTAAAGCAAAGTTTACCTGTAGAAAGCGAACAGCGACACGCTGAACCCTAGAGCGTGCAGCATCTCATGCTGAACCGTTGACAGCAGGCTCGGCAGGTCCCTGTACTTGGTGGACAGCTCCCCGGGGCAGAAGTTGGCGTGCCCGGCCACTGGCCTGGGGACAAAAACAAGGAATCGCAATCATCGTCATCAAATCAGGACGGGAGCCGGGAGGATAGAGGGGGAGGGGGACAGGGGCGTACGTAGCTAGCTAACCGAAGGCGTAAACTAGTAACAACAGATAAATCTTACTAAGTACCGACCGAAGTATAAGTAGCCGTAGGGTATGAAGTCCGACAAAGTGTTCCTTATAACAACAGATCAAGCTTACCGATCCAAGACGTTCCTTGCTTGCAATGTGAGGCGTAAGTCATTGCCAGTGCCCCCACTGCAAGTCTTCAACGCCCAAAGAGCAAAGTCTTTGGTCTAGCTAGAGAGAGAACTCGCATGGCCTCTCCCACACAAGCTTATTGGCGCTCTCCTGCTGCCAACGAGACTATCCGACACAGAACTAAGGTCATCGACATAGCTCAGAGAATTAGCAAGTTGAAGTGGCAGTGGGCTGGTCATATCTGTCGAAGAACCGACTACCGCTGGAGTAAACGAGTTCTTGAGTGGAGACCGCGTCTTGGCAAACGTAGTGGTGGACGCCCTCCGGCCAGGTTGAGTGAGGATCTGCGAAAGGCTGCTAGGGATAGCTGAGGATAGGGCGCAATGGTGCTCTTTGGGGGAGGCCTATGTCTAGAAGTGGACTGCTATAGGCTGATTGATGATCATGATGATGAATGCCCCCCTGCAAGTCTTCAACGTTCACAAGGGTACTGTAGGGACTAGGCTGTATACCGCTGGCAGGTGGTAAAACTGACCACCTGGCAGGTTAGATTAACCTAGTTTTGTATAAAAGGTTAGGATTTTTATATTGTTTTTCTAGAATTTGACTTTAAAACCGATTGACAGCGGTATACATGCCGGGAGAGCAGATTGCTCCCGATAGCCTAAGCGGCTGGTGCCATTTTATGTAAATCTATTTATAAGTACTACCAAGTTCTAAAATAAAATATAATTAATTAATGATTGAAGAAGTTATTTATTTTTCATAACAGTTTAAAGTCACGCGCGTTGATCCCCAGTACCTAAGCTCTCACCAAGTTACAGTCCCCACAGTACACACACCTAGAACCTCAGGGTACAACTTATGGTCTAGAGAGAGAGAGTAAAAGGGAGGGAGGGAGGGAGAGAGAGAGATATTTCTGTTGTAGCCTCTCTTCACAAGAGCTTACCGATCCAAGGCGCTCTCTTGCTGGCAGTGCGATGCGTATGCGACGGTGAGACCGCGGCTACAGCGTTCCGTTTCTACAGCGCTCACGTACAGCACGAAGTCCGAGTTCTCCACGCCGATAGAGTCGTCTTCTTCAAACACTGTAATTGTATTTAACATTTCTGTTAATAAAGACGCAAGTAGGATGAATAGATAGCCGGCCTTAGTCATTTAGGAGCCTCGAATATCCTCGAATTGCCATTTCCGCTGAGGCACATAATATAGTGCTTTTCTCCAATAATGCTAGGAAATAAAACATTTTTTTTTAATATTATATTTACTTTTGTTACCTTTTTTCGGTTAGGTACTTGAATTGTGCTTGAAGTTGAAATAAAAAAAAAAGTTGTGGTTCTGTTTGAGACATTTTTAATTATGCTGTTTCTTCCTAAATTAAATCTTGGTCTAGGAGTTTAAAAAAAATTGGTACATGGAATTTAAACACTATGAATATTTGGCTGTTTGGATTGACTTATCGTAGTCCAAACGTTTTTTTTTATATATGATAGGGCGAAAACGAGCAGGCAGTTCAACTGATGGAAAGCAATCACCGCCGCAATTAAAAAAGGTAAAAAAAACTACAGTACCTAATTTATTATACAAATTTCCCGGCCACTGAGGTAGGGCAATAATGTTTTTTTTATTTGTGTCAGTCTATAAGGAAGAACTTCGCGTACTGTTTTTGCGTCAGTTAGGCGGATATTTCCGAGTACATTGAAAAAAAAATATTTCCTTCCTTTCTATCGATACCTGTCTCCTCCCCGCCTTCACTCAAGGCGTTCTCTGTCAGCTCTGTGGCGTCTTCATCCTCGATAGTGACGCGGCGGCGAGGCAGCGCGCGGCAGTTCTGACCAGTGCTGTTGCAGACGTAGCATGGCTGCAAAATAAGTAAATATATAATACTAGCCTGTAACCCGCGACTCCGTCCGCTTAGAATTTGTTTATCGCTATCCCGCGGGGACTATGCAACTTTCCGGGATAGATACTATCATATGTGCTTCCCCTGACTCAAATTATCTAACAGACGTGATGAGGTAATAAACAAACAGACTAACAAAATTTCGCATTTATAATATTAGAGGGGCTTGATAAGGAAACTATGGGGCGGAAGAAAATTTTGCCGCCCTCTTGTTTAGGTTTTAAAAAACCGGCCAAGAGCGTGTCGGACAAGCCCAAGATAGGGTTCCGTAGCCATTACGAAAAAAATCAAGTAATATTATGTGCGTTATAACACAATTAAAACACTTACTACAGTCTTAAAATCTATTACCAGAAAAAGAGCGTATCTTCACGGTTCTTACGTCCTTTTGTTGAAAAGCGCAGTTTTACGGCAATAACTCAAAAACGGTATATTCGATCATGATGAAACCAATTTTCGTTGAAAGTATTTATAAGGCGCTACCTTTCCATATTTTTTGGACAAACGGTCTACAAGATAGAGGGGGGGAGGGGGGCACAATTTTTGCTACTTTGGGAGCGATTATTTCCGGAAATCTTCACTTAATCAAAAAAATTTTTGAGAAACCTTACTATCTTTTCAAAAGAGCTGTCGAACTATGTGCCACACGTTGATGCGAGTTATAAAAACAAAAACAATTTCTGTTACGGTATGGAGTGCTATAAATATTTATTTTTGTAATTTAACTACAAAACTAAATAGCGGGTTTGACAAGACATCTGTACTCCAAATTTCATTGATATACATCTTGTAGTTTTCGAGTAAAATGCCTGTGACATACGGACGGACTTGACGAAATCATAAGAATCCCGTTTTAGCCAATTTGGCCCCGGAACCCTAAAAACCATAGTACCTATACAAGATGCCACGGCATTATTGTATCATTCAATTATAGAAAGGGTACCCCAATTTCGTCACAGCATAAGTAATGGAAAATTTCGTGCTCATTCTAAACGGTCCGAATTCCTAGTGCGAAAAAATTGTGAAATATATTCATCATCATCATCATCAGCCTACAGCAATCCACTGCAGGACATAGGCCTCTTCCATGGCGCGCCACAACAGTCTGTCTTCAGCCCCTCGCATCCATCCGCCGCCCACGACCCTCTGAAGGTCGCCCGTCCACGTGCCTAAGGACGCCGTACACTACGTTTTCCCGTCCGTGGCCTCCATTCGAGGACTCGTCTGCGCCACCGTTCATCGGTCCTGCGACAGACGTGGCCAGCCCAACGCCACTTCAGCGAACTAATTCTTCTAATATCTAGATATTATTCAGTATTAAATATTTATTATGGAATTTTGCCGTCCCTCAAAATTGCCGCTCGGGGCGGACCCCTCCCCGCACCCACTACGCTACGTCACTGACTGGAAAATACCCCTTTGAGGGATAAGTTTGCCTTCGTACCTCTCCTTCTCTTGTTAACTGTTATTTTTATGTGTTTATGTACAATAAAGAGTTATACTTATAATCCCACTAACATTATAAATGTGAAAGTTTTTAAGTCTGTTTGTTCGTTTGTATTAAATAGTAAGATATGTGTAGGCTGGACGACAATGTAAATACAGTCGACAAAAAGTATAGTCAGCAAAAGCTTCAAATAAAAATGTTAGTTTTTAACAAAGGAATGTTACAAATAATTTCATTTATTAGCATTTCCATTTGGCGAATGTAACTCAAATGGTAACTGTTTCCTTTTAAGTCACATACATATATAATCCATTTATGTATTACTCAACCCTATAAAAAGCGAGTAAATAATAAAATACGTATAAACTGTGGGCCATAAAAAGAATGTACTGCAGAAAACGAACACTATGTTATCAAGAACAGCAATTTTTATCGGTAAGATATATATATATATGTATTTCTAAGAAAATAGCGTGCATTGATAAGATTAGTGACTTCTAATTGTTATTAAAAAAACTGCGTAAATAATTAAACGGATTGTTCGAGATGAAAATGATCTATTATGTAAGTAGATATTAAAAAATGTCGTGGAAGTAAAATTTTGGGTAGGTAAGTATCTGGTCGAAACTTTTTTGAAAAGGGATGAGGAGCCGCGTACACAAGTAACCAGTTTCGTAACCAGTTGCGAAAAACGGTCTTGCTCGAAAACGGTTGCGAACGAAAACTACTTTGTTCTTATACAAAACCAGTTAGGTACGAACGAGCACTTTGTTTTTGCCTTAAAACTGTATTTGTACCTCGTAAAATCATACATTTACCCCACAGATATGGATTACACTAGATTACGCAAATGCATGTACTTCGCGTGTCCGAACCCCGACCAAACGTCGGGGTTACTGACCGCTAACTGACTAATCATGACTAGTGAAGTGACTGACTCGAGCCCCACGGCGCGGGCTGGCGGCGCATTTGAATCGATTTTGCGCGGACATCGGGGAATTCACATCGCTAATTCGCTCTTGAGACGTCATAGTAGATATTTTACATACAGATTGAGGTGTTTGCGTTATCTAGTATAATCTATATCTGTGATTTACCCCCTGTCGGATAAATGTGATGCCGTCTCTGTTTGTTTTGCTCGGATAGACGGAGACGGCATTACATTTATCCGTCAAATAAAATTAATCAATGGATGGTGAAACAGCCCCTACCTAAATAGGTAACGCAGGAGACATAACCTAGGCAAAACAAAAATTGATTGACCCAGATATCTGATACGACTCTTATTCTAGCACCGGTAGGATGTGTCAGATACTTTTGCACGTACAGTCACCAGCATTAATTTCTGCCACAGCGGAGCGTGCAAAAAATATCTGACACGTCCTTCCGGCCCTAGAAATAAAGTCGTATCAGATGTTTATGCACGCTTGTTGTGTCAGATATTGGCGCTGGTGACTGTACAACTATGGCAGATATTAATGTAGGTATTAATCCCTTGAGTACAGTCAATATCAAAGTCATTAAACTGATCAACATTTCAACACTTGATTCTCAGTTTCAAGTGTTTTTTAAATCGTCTGCTTGTAATGATTCTTTGATTAATCTTTATCTTATTACTTTGCATTTTTACCGTGCCCTCACGTTTACTGATAAGGAATATAAAGTCGAATTTGTTTACGACTAGACTTTAACTGCGGCTTCGCTTATCCTTAGATAAATTGAAATTCGGGGGTTTCGAAAAAATCCCGTGCGAATACCGAAAAATTAGATTATTGTCTACATCAGGGGTGCCCAATGTCGATCGCCACTATTAGTACAGTCGATCGTGGCAAGGCAATAGTAGATTATTGTCGTGGCCTGGAAGTAGGCAATTGCTGGCTGAGTATGAGAATTAAGCGGACGAGCTTGCGAGTCCTTTAACTAATACGAAGCCAGCAATTGCTATTCCAGCCGAGACTGATATAAAGATTTTCTCAAAAATGGTGAATAATTCTGAAATAGAATGAACTTTTTCTCAAAATATTATAACATTTAATTTTATTCCAATGTTTTTCTTATGCTTTCCCGCCTTTTTTTCATTAAAAATAAACTGCAGGTGTATTATTCCACCGAAGTAACCGAAGACACCACAAGCTGTTTCAAACCTAATAAAAAAAGTCCGGAGTTTTAATAAAATATCTGATACCGCCCATTAGACTTGGCTGTATACCTACGACTTGTGCAAACATTTCCATGGCTTTTTTAACTTAAAAAAAATGTGACTGATTGCAGGCGTGCTAAGTTATTACTGCCGAGCTAGCGCGCCTGCAATCTTTCTAACTTTTTAATGACCATAAACTATGCACTTAACCTTTGATATGTAAAGAATAATGCAACTTTTATGCTGTTCCATTTAATATTTCAAGAATTATGTAATTGGTAGATCGCACAGGGTTTCATCAGTAAACAGTAGATCTTGGCTCTAATTTAAGAGCCATAAAATAAGATTTCTAAACTAGCGGATGAGATTTAGAAGAACAATCTTTAGCATCATACTAATATTAGGTATAAACGCAAAAGTTTGTATGGATGTTTGCTACTCTTTCACGCGAAAACGGCAAAACGGATTTGAGCATCATTTTTAGGGTTCCGTTGGCACCCTTTGGGTACGGAACCCTAAAAATGATATTATTGAGACTCCGCTGTCTGTCTGTTTGTCCGTCCGTCCGTCTGTCACAGGGCTCTATGTCTTGAGTCGTAATAGTTAGACAGTTGAAATTTTCACAGATTATGTATTACTGTGGCCGATATAACAACAAATACTAAAAACAGAATAAAATGAATATTTAAGGGGGGCTTCCATACAACAGACGTGATTGTTTTGCCGTTTTTTCCTTGATATTAATAGCGGCAGCAGGCAGACGCTTGAAATATTCACAGAATCTTTAGTTGTATAATCACTTTAAAAATAAATAGTTAAATTAAAATAAAATAAATATTCAAGGGGAACTCCCATACAAAAACTTGTTTATTTGCCGTTTGGTAAAGATTGACTGGTAGAGATCCCTTAAAGGAACAGTCCGCCTTTGTACAAGTATCTCAAAGTTTGTCAATTGTATTTCGTTCCTTTTCTTTTGTACAATAAAGAGTTTACCTACATACTTCACCCGCAGGTAGGTAAACACTGGTGTAATATAGTACAATGAGGGCTATCGTCTATGAATTCGCCGCTGGAGGCGCTAGTGTAGCGAGAGGTCTCCGAAATGTCAAATGTCACTATTTTTGGGTGAGCTACGCGGGTTATTAAAATTCGATAATTTTGAGAATATTTTGCAATGCCTGAAATTCATTATGGCAAATATGCGTTACGGGGCAATGAATGTCTGTGTTTTGAGACAGTTTTGTTTTTAGGAAACCTTTGTCCTCCCTTTTTTCCGAACAAACCGGACTACGCAACACTGTGGCATGATCGATATTTTTACGGTACGGTTTCAAGGTATTACATATGATTTAAATGTAAATTTTGTTTTCACGCCCGTAATAACAAACTAACCACTACAGTTCAGGCAGGACCTTTGTCTACAGTGGCGCCAACTGGTGAGCGCGAAAACGGTAGCCCTCATTGTTAAGATTCCTGCTTGTAGTAAATTAAATCTTCATATCTCCAACATTTTCTAATACCCTTTTGACGTCAGAATCAACTTCTTCGCAATCTTTTGAAGCCGCATAACTTTCCGCTGCCAGTAATTGCTATCTTTAAGGTTTCT